>NW_025224973.1:0-2374 GCF_016746235.2 Drosophila teissieri
TTTTTTGGTAAACACAGTTTGATTGGAAATTTAATTACGAATTCAACGAGATATGACATTCCATATTTGGGCCCATATTTCAAATGTTCTGATCAAAATACTGATATTTAAATCGCAAAAAAACAGAAAATCGATTTTCGTACAAAATCCAAAAATCATCATCAAAAATTGGAAAAAAATTTAAAAAAAATGCATTTTTTTGGTAAACACAGTTTGATTGGAAATTTAATTACGAATTCAACGAGATATGACATTCCATATTTGGACCCATATTTCGAATGTTCTTATCAAAATACTGATATTTAAATCGCAAAAAAACAGAAAATCGATTTTCGGACAAAATCCAAAAATCATCATCAAAAATTGGAAAAAATTAAAAAAAAAATTCTTTTTTTTTGTAAGCACAGTTCGATTGGAAATTTAATTACGAATTCAACGAGATATGACATTCCATATTTGGACCCATATTTCAAATGTTCTGATCAAAATACTGATATTTAAATCGCAAAAAAACAGAAAATCGATTTTCGGACAAAATCCAAAAATCATCATCAAAAATTGGAAAAAAATTTTAAAAAAATGCATTTTTTTTGGTAAACACAGTTTGATTGGAAATTTAATTACGAATTCAACGAGATATGACATTCCATATTTGGACCCATATTTCGAATGTTCTTATCAAAATACTGATATTTAAATCGCAAAAAAACAGAAAATCGATTTTCGGACAAAATCCAAAAATCATCATCAAAAATTGGAAAAAATTTAAAAAAAAATTCTTTTTTTTTGTAAGCACAGTTCGATTGGAAATTTAATTACGAATTCAACGAGATATGACATTCCATATTTGGACCCATATTTTAAATGTTCTGATCAAAATACTGATATTTAAATCGCAAAAAAACAGAAAATCGATTTTCGGACAAAATCCAAAAATCATCATCAAAAATTGGAAAAAATTAAAAAAAAAATTCTTTTTTTTTGTAAGCACAGTTCGATTGGAAATTTAATTACGAATTCAACGAGATATGACATTCCATATTTGGACCCATATTTTAAATGTTCTGATCAAAATACTGATATTTAAATCGCAAAAGAACAGAAAATCGATTTTCGTACAAAATCCAAAAATCATCATCAAAAATTGGAAAAAATTAAAAAAAAATTCATTTTTTTTTGTAAGCACAGTTCGATTGGAAATTTAATTACGAATTCAACGAGATATGACATTCCATATTTGGACCCATATTTTAAATGTTCTGATCAAAATAATGATATTTAAATCGCAAAAAAACAGAAAATCGATTTTCGTACAAAATCCAAAAATCATCATCAAAAATTGGAAAAAAATTTTAAAAAAATGCATTTTTTTTTGGTAAACACAGTTTGATTGGAAATTTAATTACGAATTCAACGAGATATGACATTCCATATTTGGACCCATATTTCGAATGTTCTTATCAAAATACTGATATTTAAATCGCAAAAAAACAGAAAATCGATTTTCGGACAAAATCCAAAAATCATCATCAAAAATTGGAAAAAATTAAAAAAAAAATTCTTTTTTTTTTGTAAGCACAGTTCGATTGGAAATTTAATTACGAATTCAACGAGATATGACATTCCATATTTGGACCCATATTTTGAATGTTCTTATCAAAATACTGATATTTAAATCGCAAAAAAACAGAAAATCGATTTTCGGACAAAATCCAAAAATCATCATCAAAAATTGGAAAAAATTTAAAAAAAAATTCTTTTTTTTTGTAAGCACAGTTCGATTGGAAATTTAATTACGAATTCAACGAGATATGACATTCCATATTTGGACCCATATTTTAAATGTTCTGATCAAAATACTGATATTTAAATCGCAAAAAAACAGAAAATCGATTTTCGGACAAAATCCAAAAATCATCATCAAAAATTTGAAAAAAATTTAAATAAAATGCATTTTTACGAATTCAACGAGATATGACATTCCATATTTGGACCCATATTTTAAATGTTCTGATCAAAATACTGATATTTAAATCGCAAAAAAAACAGAAAATCGATTTTCGGACAAAATCCAAAAATCATCATCAAAAATTGGAAAAAATTAAAAAAAAAATTATTTTTTTTTGTAAGCACAGTTCGATTGGAAATTTAATTACGAATTCCACTGACATTCCATATTTGGACCCATATTTTAAATGTTCTGATCAAAATACTGATATTTAAATCGCAAAAAAAACAGAAAATCGATTTTCGGACAAAATTCAAAAATCATCATCAAAAATTGGAAAAATTTAAAAAAAAATTTTTTTTTGGTAACACAGTTTGATTGGAAATTAATTACGAATTCAACGAGATATTTTTTTTTTTTTTTTTT
>NW_025224974.1:0-45651 GCF_016746235.2 Drosophila teissieri
ATTTGGAAGTTAACCATAAATATTCAATATGAAAAATGTGTTTATGCTGCAAATTAAGTATTCAACATGGCATATTAATTTTATGCATATTTATCTTTGTCTGTTTACAATTCATTTTGCGAATTATTTGTCGATAATTTTTTGATTAATATTTAATGCCGATTGAATTTAATTTCGAATCTCAAAAAAACGGATGTACTTATATTCAAAATAGTATTAATTTCTTAACCTACGAACCTGCCTTGTTTTTGTCCTTTATTCACAACATCCTGGACGCTCCTAAAATACATCGCCAGCACCAACGCAGATTAAAGCAATTACATCCACTGAATCCACGGAACTTCCGGTCGACTCTAGTTTATGGGCTCGCGAGGGTACATATAATGAAAATTAAACCATAACAAGTTGGGAATTATTTTTAAACGTAATGGATAGTTTTATTATAGTTTTGAATTATAATACACGATAATGTGGCCAAGAGTTAGAATAATGTAATGCCCAAAGCATGACATCAAGAATAAATTAATATTATCTCCAAATGTAGTTCAGTTATTATTTGGAAGTTAACCATAAATATTCAATATGAAAAATGTGTTTATGCTGCAAATTAAGTGTTCAACATGGCATATTATTTATGCATATTTATCTTTGTCTGTTTACAATTCATTTTGCGAATTATTTGTCGATAATTCTTTGATTAATATTAAATGCCGATTGAATTTAATTTCGAATCTCAAAAAAACGGATGTACTTATATTCAAAATAGTATTAATTTCTTAACCTACGAACCTGCCTTGTTTTTGTCCTTTATTTCACAACATCCTGGACGCTCCTAAAATAACATCGCCAGCACCAACGCAGATTAAAGCTATTACATCCACTGAATCCACGGAACTTCCGGTCGACTCTAGTTTATGGGCTCGCGAGGGTACATATAATGAAAATTAAACCATAACAAGTTGGGAATTATTTTTAAACGTAATGGATATAAGTTTTGAATTATAATACACGATAATGTGGCCAAAAGTTAGAATAATGTCATGCCCAATGCATGACATCAAGAAAAATTAATATTATCTCCAAAATGTAGTTCAGTTATTATTTGGAAGTTAACCATAAATATTCAATATGAAAAATGTTTTATGCTGCAAATTAAGTGTTCAATTTAAGTGTTGGGAATTATTTTTAAACGTAATGGATATAGTTTTGAATTATAATACACGATAATGTGGCCAAAAGTTAGAATAATGTCATGCCAATGCATGACATCAAGAATAAATTAATATTATCTCCAAAATGTAGTTCAGTTATTATTTGGAAGTTAACCATAAATATTCAATATGAAAAATGTGTTATGCTGCAAAGTATTCAGCATGGCATATTAATTTTATGCATATTTATCTTTGTCTGTTTTATTCATTTTGCGAATTATTTGTCGATAATTTTTGATTAATATTTAATGCCGATTGAATTTAATTCGAATCTCAAAAAAAACGGATGTACTTATATTCAAAATAGTATTAATTTCTTAACCTACGAACCTGCCTTGTTTTTGTCCTTTATTCACAACATCCTGGACGCTCCTAAAATACATCGCCAGCACCAACGCAGATTAAAGCAATTACATCCACTGAATCCACGGAACTTCCGGTCGACTCTAGTTTATGGGCTCGCGAGGGTACTAATAATGAAAATTAAACCATAACAAGTTGGGAATTATTTTTAAACGTAATGGATATAAGTTTTTGAATTATAATACACGATAATGTGGCCAAGAGTTAGAATAATGTAATGCCCAAAGCATGACATCAAGAATAAATTAATATTATCTCCAAAATGTAGTTCAGTTATTATTTGGAAGTTAACCATAAAATATTCAATATGAAAAATGTTTTTATGCTGCAAATTAATTTTATGGCATGGCATATTAATTTTATGCATATTAATCTTTGTTTGTTTACAATTCATATTGCGAATTATTAGTCGATAATTCTTTGATTAATATTTAATGCCGGTTGAATTTAATTTCGATTATCAAAAAAACGGATGTACCTATATTCAAAATATTATTAATTTCTTAACCTACGAACCTGCCTTGTTTTTGTCCTTTATTCACAACATCCTGGACGCTCCTAAAATACATCGCCAGCACCAACGCAGATTAAAGCAATTACATCCACTGAATCCACGGAACTCCGGTCGACTCTAGTTTATGGGCTCGCGAGGGTACATATAATGAAAATTAAACCATAACAAGTTGGGAATTATTTTTAAACGTAATGGGATATAAGTTTTGAATTATAATACACGATAATGTGGCCAAAAGTTAGAATAATGTCATGCCCAATGCATGACATCAAGAATAAATTAATATTATCTCCAAAATGTAGTTCAGTTATTATTTGGAAGTTAACCATAAAGATTCAATATGAATAATGTTTTTATGCTGCAAATTAAGTGTTCAACATGGCATATTAATTTTATGCATATTTATCTTTGTCTGTTTACAATTCATTTTGCGAATTTTTGTCGATAATTTTTTGATTAATATTTAATGCCGATTGAATTTTAATTTCGATTATCAAAAAACGGATGTACTTATATTCAAAATATTATTAATTTCTTAACCTACGAACCTGCCTTGTTTTTGTCCTTGATTCACAACATCCTGGACGCTCCTAAAAATACATCGCCAGCACCAACGCAGATTTAAGAATTAATCCACTGAGTCCACGGAACTTCCGTCGACTCTAGTTTATGGGCTCGCGAGGGTACATATAATGAAAATTAAACCATAACAGTTGGGAACTATTTTTAAACGTAATGGATAGTTTTATTATAGTTTTGAATTATAATACACGATAATGTGGCCAAGAGTTAGAATAATGTAATGCCCAAAGCATGACATCAAGAATAAATTAATATTATCTCCAAAATGTAGTTCAGTTATTATTTGGAAGTTAACCATAAATATTCAATATGAAAAATGTGTTTATGCTGCAAATTAAGTGTTCAACATGGCATATTTATTTTATGCATATTTATCTTTGTCTGTTTACAATTCATTTTGCGAATTATTTGTCGATAATTCTTTGATTAATATTAAATGCCGATTGAATTTAATTTCGAATCTCAAAAAAACGGATGTACTTATATTCAAAATAGTATTAATTTCTTAACCTACGAACCTGCCTTGTTTTTGTCCTTTATTCACAACATCCTGGACGCTCCTAAAATAACATCGCCAGCACCAACGCAGATTAAAGCTATTACATCCACTGAATCCACGGAACTTCCGGTCGACTCTAGTTTATGGGCTCGCGAGGGTACATATAATGAAAATTAAACCATAACAAGTTGGGAATTATTTTTAAACGTAATGGATATAAGTTTTGAATTATAATACACGATAATGTGGCCAAAAGTTAGAATAATGTAATGCCCAATGCATGACATCAAGAATAAATTAATATTATCTCCAAAATGTAGTTCAGCTATTATATGGAAGTTAACCATAAAGATTCAATATGAAAAATGTTTTTATGCTGCAAATTAAGTGTTCAACATGGCATATTAATTTTATGCATATTTATCTTTGTCTGTTTACAATTCATTTTGCGAATTATTTGTCGATAATTTTTTGATTAATATTTAATGCCGATTGAATTTAATTTCGAATCTCAAAAAAACGGATGTACTTATATTCAAAATAGTATTAATTTCTTAACCTACGAACCTGCCTTGTTTTTGTCCTTTATTCACAACATCCTGGACGCTCCTAAAAATACATCGCCAGCACCAACGCAGATTAAAGCAATTACATCCACTGAATCCACGGAACTTCCGGTCGACTCTAGTTTATGGGCTCGCGAGGGTACATATAATGAAAATTAAACCATAACAAGTTGGGAATTATTTTTAAACGTAATGGATATAAGTTTTGAATTATAATACACGATAATGTGGCCAAAAGTTAGAATAATGTAATGCCCAATGCATGACATCAAGAATAAATTAATATTATCTCCAAAATGTAGTTCAGTTATTATTTGGAAGTTAACCATAAATATTCAATATGAAAAATGTTTTTATGCTGCAAATTAAGTGTTCAATTTAAGTGTTGGGAATTATTTTTAAACGTAATGGATATAAGTTTTGAATTATAATACACGATAATGTGGCCAAAAGTTAGAATAATGTTTTGCCCAATGCATGACATCAAGAATAAATTAATATTATCTCCAAAATGTAGTTCAGTTATTATTTGGAAGTTAACCATAAATATTCAATATGAAAAATGTGTTTATGCTGCAAATTAAGTATTCAACATGGCATATTAATTTTATGCATATTTATCTTTGTCTGTTTACAATTCATTTTGCGAATTATTTGTCGATAATTTTTGATTAATATTTAATGCCGATTGAATTTAATTTCGAATCTCAAAAAACGGATGTACTTATATTCAAAATAGTATTAATTTCTTAACCTACGAACCTGCCTTGTTTTTGTCCTTTATTCACAACATCCTGGACGCTCCTAAAAATACATCGCCAGCACCAACGCAGATTAAAGCAATTACATCCACTGAATCCACGGAACTTCCGGTCGACTCTAGTTTATGGGCTCGCGAGGGTACATATAATGAAAATTAAACCATAACAAGTTGGGAATTATTTTTAAACGTAATGGATATAAGTTTTGAATTATAATACACGATAATGTGGCCAAGAGTTAGAATAATGTAATGCCCAAAGCATGACATCAAGAATAAATTAATATTATCTCCAAAATGTAGTTCAGTTATTATTTGGAAGTTAACCATAAATATTCAATATGAAAAATGTGTTTATGCTGCAAATTAAGTGTTCAACATGGCATATTTATTTTATGCATATTTATCTTTGTCTGTTTACAATTCATTTTGCGAATTATTTGTCGATAATTCTTTGATTAATATTAAATGCCGATTGAATTTAATTTCGAATCTCAAAAAAACGGATGTACTTATATTCAAAATAGTATTAATTTCTTAACCTACGAACCTGCCTTGTTTTTGTCCTTTATTCACAACATCCTGGACGCTCCTAAAATAACATCGCCAGCACCAACGCAGATTAAAGCTATTACATCCACTGAATCCACGGAACTTCCGGTCGACTCTAGTTTATGGGCTCGCGAGGGTACATATAATGAAAATTAAACCATAACAAGTTGGGAATTATTTTTAAACGTAATGGATATAAGTTTTGAATTATAATACACGATAATGTGGCCAAAAGTTAGAATAATGTCATGCCCAATGCATGACATCAAGAATAAATTAATATTATCTCCAAAATGTAGTTCAGTTATTATTTGGAAGTTAACCATAAATATTCAATATGAAAAATGTTTTTATGCTGCAAATTAAGTGTTCAATTTAAGTGTTGGGAATTATTTTTAAACGTAATGGATATAGTTTTGAATTATAATACACGATAATGTGGCCAAAAGTTAGAATAATGTCATGCCCAATGCATGACATCAAGAATAAATTAATATTATCTCCAAAATGTAGTTCAGTTATTATTTGGAAGTTAACCATAAATATTCAATATGAAAAATGTGTTTATGCTGCAAATTAAGTATTCAGCATGGCATATTAATTTTATGCATATTTATCTTTGTCTGTTTACAATTCATTTTGCGAATTATTTGTCGATAATTTTTTGATTAATATTTAATGCCGATTGAATTTAATTTCGAATCTCAAAAAAACGGATGTACTTATATTCAAAATAGTATTAATTTCTTAACCTACGAACCTGCCTTGTTTTTGTCCTTTATTCACAACATCCTGGACGCTCCTAAAAATACATCGCCAGCACCAACGCAGATTAAAGCAATTAATCCACTGAATCCACGGAACTTCCGGTCGACTCTAGTTTATGGGCTCGCGAGGGTACATATAATGAAAATTAAACCATAACAAGTTGGGAATTATTTTTAAACGTAATGGATATAAGTTTTGAATTATAATACACGATAATGTGGCCAAGAGTTAGAATAATGTAATGCCCAAAGCATGACATCAAGAATAAATTAATATTATCTCCAAAATGTAGTTCAGTTATTATTTGGAAGTTAACCATAAATATTCAATATGAAAAATGTTTTTATGCTGCAAATTAATTTTATGGCATGGCATATTAATTTTATGCATATTAATCTTTGTTTGTTTACAATTCATATTGCGAATTATTAGTCGATAATTCTTTGATTAATATTTAATGCCGGTTGAATTTAATTTCGATTATCAAAAAAACGGATGTACCTATATTCAAAATATTATTAATTTCTTAACCTACGAACCTGCCTTGTTTTTGTCCTTTATTCACAACATCCTGGACGCTCCTAAAAATACATCGCCAGCACCAACGCAGATTAAAGCAATTACATCCACTGAATCCACGGAACTTCCGGTCGACTCTAGTTTATGGGCTCGCGAGGGTACATATAATGAAAATTAAACCATAACAAGTTGGGAATTATTTTTAAACGTAATGGATATAAGTTTTGAATTATAATACACGATAATGTGGCCAAAGTTAGAATAATGTATGCCCAATGCATGACATCAAGAATAAATTAATATTATCTCCAAAATGTAGTTCAGTTATTATTTGGAAGTTAACCATAAAGATTCAATATGAAAATGTTTTTATGCTGCAAATTAAGTGTTCAACATGGCATATTAATTTTATGCATATTTATCTTTGTCTGTTTACAATTCATTTTGCGAATTATTTGTCGATAATTTTTTGATTAATATTTAATGCCGATTGAATTTAATTTCGATTATCAAAAAAACGGATGTACTTATATTCAAAATATTATTAATTTCTTAACCTACGAACCTGCCTTGTTTTTGTCCTTGATTCACAACATCCTGGACGCTCCTAAAAATACATCGCCAGCACCAACGCAGATTTAAGAAATTAAATCCACTGATCCACGGAACTTCCGGTCGACTCTAGTTTATGGGCTCGCGAGGGTACATATAATGAAAATTAAACCATAACAAGTTGGGAATATTTTTAAACGTAATGGATATATTATAGTTTTGAATTATAATACACGATAATGTGGCCAAGAGTTAGAATAATGTAATGCCCAAGCATGACATCAAGAATAAATTAATATTATCTCCAAAATGTAGTTCAGTTATTATTTGGAAGTTAACCATAAATATTCAATATGAAAAATGTGTTTATGCTGCAAATTAAGTGTTCAACATGGCATATTTATTTTATGCATATTTATCTTTGTCTGTTTACAATTCATTTTGCGAATTATTTGTCGATAATTCTTTGATTAATATTAAATGCCGATTGAATTTAATTTCGATTATCAAAAAAACGGATGTACTTATATTCAAAATATTATTAATTTCTTAACCTACGAACCTGCCTTGTTTTTGTCCTTGATTCACAACATCCTAGACGCTCCTAAAAATACATCGCCAGCACCAACGCAGATTTAAGAAATTAAATCCACTGAATCCACGGAACTTCCGGTCGACTCTAGTTTATGGGCTCGCGAGGGTACATATAATGAAAATTAAACCATAACAAGTTGGGAATTATTTTTAAACGTAATGGATATAAGTTTTGAATTATAATACACGATAATGTGGCCAAGAGTTAGAATAATGTATTGCCCAATGCATGACATCAAGAATATCTTACTATTATCTCCAAAATGTAGTTCAGTTATTATTTGGAAGTTAACCATAAATATTCAATATGAAAAATGTTTTTATGCTGCAAATTAAGTGTTCAACATGGCATATTAATTTTATGCATATTTATCTTTGTCTGTTTACAATTAATTTTGCGAATTATTTGTCGATAATTCTTTGATTAATATTTAATGCCGATTGAATTTAATTTCGATTATCAAAAAAACGGATGTACTTATATTCAAAATATTATTAATTTCTTAACCTACGAACCTGCCTTGTTTTTGTCCTTGATTCACAACATCCTAGACGCTCCTAAAAATACATCGCCAGCACCAACGCAGATTTAAGAAATTAAATCCACTGAATCCACGGAATTTCCGGTCGACTCTAGTTTATGGGCTCGCGAGGGTACATATAATGAAAATTAAACCATAACAAGCTGGGAATTATTTTTAAACGTAATGGATATAAGTTTTGAATTATAATACACGATAATGTGGCCAAGAGTTAGAATAATTTAATGCCCAATGCATGACATCAAGAATAAATTAATATTATCTCCAAAATGTAGTTCAGTTATTATTTGGAAGTTAACCATAAATATTCAATATGAAAAATGTTTTTATGCTGCAAATTAAGTGTTCAACAAGGCATATTAATTTTATGCATATTTATCTTTGTCTGTTTACAATTCATTTTGCGAATTATTTGTCGATAATTCTTTGATTAATATTTAATGCCGATTGAATTTAATTTCGATTATCAAAAAAACGGATGTACTTATATTCAAAATATTATTAATTTCTTAACCTACGAACCTGCCTTGTTTTTGTCCTTGATTGACAACATCCTAGACGCTCCTAAAAATACATCGCCAGCACCAACGCAGATTTAAGAAATTAAATCCACTGAATCCACGGAATTTCCGGTCGACTCTAGTTTATGGGCTCGCGAGGGTACATATAATGAAAATTAAACCATAACAAGCTGGGAATTATTTTTAAACGTAATGGATATAAGTTTTGAATTATAATACACGATAATGTGGCCAAGAGTTAGAATAATTTAATGCCCAATGCATGACATCAAGAATAAATTAATATTATCTCCAAAATGTAGTTCAGTTATTATTTGGAAGTTAACCATAAATATTCAATATGAAAAATGTTTTTATGCTGCAAATTAAGTGTTCAACATGGCATATTAATTTTATGCATATTTATCTTTGTCTGTTTACAATTCATTTTGCGAATTATTTGTCGATAATTCTTTGATTAATATTTAATGCCGATTGAATTTAATTTCGATTATCAAAAAAACGGATGTACTTATATTCAAAATATTATTAATTTCTTAACCTACGAACCTGCCTTGTTTTTGTCCTTGATTCACAACATCCTACGCGCCTAAAAATACATCGCCAGCACCAACGCAGATTTAAGAAATTAAATCCACTGAATCCACGGAATTTCCGGTCGACTCTAGTTTATGGGCTCGCGAGGGTACATATAATGAAAATTAAACCATAACAAGCTGGGAATTATTTTTAAACGTAATGGATATAAGTTTTGAATTATAATACACGATAATGTGGCCAAGAGTTAGAATAATTTAATGCCCAATGCATGACATCAAGAATAAATTAATATTATCTCCAAAATGTAGTTCAGTTATTATTTGGAAGTTAACCATAAATATTCAATATGAAAAATGTTTTTATGCTGCAAATTAAGTGTTTAACATGGCATATTAATTTTATGCATATTTATCTTTGTCTGTTTAGAATTCATTTTGCGAATTATTGATAATCTTTTGATTAATATTTAATGCCGATTGAATTTAATTTCGATTATCAAAAAAACGGATGTACTTATATTCAAAATATTATTAATTTCTTAACCTACGAACAAGCCGTGTTTTGGTCCTAGATTCACAAAATCCTGGACGCTCCTAAAAATACATCGCCAGCACCAACGCAGATTAAAGCAATTACATCCACGGAACTTCCGGTCGACTCTAGTTTATGGGCTCTCGAGGGTACATATAATGAAAATTAAACCATAACAAGTTGGGAATTATTTTTAAACGTAATAAATATAAGTTTTGAATTATAATACACGATAATGTGGCCAAGAGTTAGAATAATGTAATGCCCAAAGCATGACATCAAGAATAAATTAATATTATCTCCAAAATGTAGTTCAGTTATTATTTGGAAGTTAACCATAAATATTCAATATGAAAAATGTTTTTATGCTGCAAATTAAGTGTTCAATTTAAGTGTTGGGAATTATTTTTAAACGTAATGGATATAAGTTTTGAATTATAATACACGATAATTAGGCCAAAAGTTAGAATAATGTCATGCCCAATGCATGACATCAAGAATAAATTAATATTATCTCCAAAATGTAGTTCAGTTATTATTTGGAAGTTAACCATAAATATTCAATATGAAAAATGTTTTTATGCTGCAAATTAGGTGTTCAATTTAAGTGTTGGGAATTATTTTTAAACGTAATGGATATAAGTTTTGAATTATAATACGCGATCATGTGGCCAAGAGTTAGAATAATGTAATGCCCAAAGCATGACATCAAGAATAAATTAATATTATCTCCAAAAGGTAGTTCAGTTATTATTTGGAAGTTAACCATAAATATTCAATATGAAAAATGTTTTTATGCTGCAAATTAATTTTATGGCATGGCATATTAATTTTATGCATATTAATCTTTGTTTGTTTACAATTCATATTGCGAATTATTAGTCGATAATTCTTTGATTAATATTTAATGCCGGTTGAATTTAATTTCATTTATCAAAAAAACGGATGTACTTATATTCAAAATAGTATTAATTTCTTAACCTACGAACCTGCCTTGTTTTTGTCCTTTATTCACAATATCCTGGACGCTCCTAAAAATACATCGCCAGCACCAACGCAGATTTAAGAAATTAAATCCACTGAATCCACGGAACTTCCGGTCGACTCTAGTTTATGGGCTCGCGAGGGTACATATAATAAAAATTAAACCATAACAAGTTGGCAATTATTTTTAAACGTAATGCATTTGGAAGTTAACCATAAATATTCAATATGAAAAATGTGTTTATGCTGCAAATTAATTTTATGGCATGGCATATTAATTTTATGCATATTAATCTTTGTTTGTTTACAATTCATATTGCGAATTATTAGTCGATAATTCTTTGATTAATATTTAATGCCGGTTGAATTTAATTTCGATTATCAAAAAAACGGATGTACTTATATTCAAAATAGTATTAATTTCTTAACCTACGAACCTGCCTTGTTTTTGTCCTTTATTCACAACATCCTGGACGCTCCTAAAAATACATCGCCAGCACCAACGCAGATTAAAGCAATTACATCCACTGAATCCACGGAACTTCCGGTCGACTCTAGTTTATGGGCTCGCGAGGGTACATATAATGAAAATTAAACCATAACAAGTTGGGAATTATTTTTAAACGTAATGGATATAAGTTTTGAATTATAATACACGATAATGTGGCCAAAAGTTAGAATAATGTAATGCCCAATGCATGACATCAAGAATAAATTAATATTATCTCCAAAATGTAGTTCAGCTATTATATGGAAGTTAACCATAAAGATTCAATATGAAAAATGTTTTTATGCTGCAAATTAAGTGTTCAACATGGCATATTAATTTTATGCATATTTATCTTTGTCTGTTTACAATTCATTTTGCGAATTATTTGTCGATAATTCTTTGATTAATATTTAATGCCGATTGAATTTAATTTCGAATCTCAAAATAACGGATGTACTTATATTCAAAATAGTATTAATTTCTTAACCTACGAACCTGCCTTGTTTTTGTCCTTTATTCACAACATCCTGGACACTCCTAAAAATACATCGCCAGCACCAACGCAGATTAAAGCAATTACATCCACTGAATCCACGGAACTTCCGGTCGACTCTAGTTTATGGGCTCGCGAGGGTACATATAATGAAAATTAAACCATAACAAGTTGGGAATTATTTTTAAACGTAATGGATATAAGTTTTGAATTATAATACGCGATAGTGTGGCCAAAAGTTAGAATAATGTCATGCCCAATGCATGACATCAAGAATAAATTAATATTATCTCCAAAATGTAGTTCAGTTATTATTTGGAAGTTAACCATAAATATTCAATATGAAAAATGTTTTTATGCTGCAAATTAAGTGTTCAATTTAAGTGTTGGGAATTATTTTTAAACGTAATGGATATAAGTTTTGAATTATAATACACGATAATTAGGCCAAAAGTTAGAATAATGTCATGCCCAATGCATGACATCAAGAATAAATTAATATTATCTCCAAAATGTAGTTCAGTTATTATTTGGAAGTTAACCATAAATATTCAATATGAAAAATGTTTTTATGCTGCAAATTAAGTGTTCAACATGGCATATTAATTTTATGCATATTTATCTTTGTCTGTTTACAATTCATTTTGCGAATTATTTGTCGATAATTTTTTGATTAATATTTAATGCCGATTGAATTTAATTTCGATTATCAAAAAAACGGATGTACTTATATTCAAAATATTATTAATTTCTTAACCTACGAACCTGCCTTGTTTTTGTCCTTGATTCACAACATCCTGGACGCTCCTAAAAATACATCGCCAGCACCAAAGCAGATTTAAGAAATTAAATCCACTGAGTCCACGGAACTTCCGGTCGACTCTAGTTTATGGGCTCGCGAGGGTACATATAATGAAAATTAAACCATAACAAGTTGGGAATTATTTTTAAACGTAATGGATATAAGTTTTGAATTATAATACACGATAATGTGGCCAAAAGTTAGAATAATGTCATGCCCAATGCATGACATCAAGAATAAATTAATATTATCTCCAAAATGTAGTTCAGTTATTATTTGGAAGTTAACCATAAATATTCAATATGAAAAATGTTTTTATGCTGCAAATTAAGTGTTCAATTTAAGTGTTGGGAATTATTTTTAAACGTAATGGATATAAGTTTTGAATTATAATACGCGATAGTGTGGCCAAAAGTTAGAATAATGTCATGCCCAATGAATAAATATTCAATATGAAAAATGTTTTTATGCTGCAAATTAATTTTATGGCATGGCATATTAATTTTATGCATATTAATCTTAGTTTGTTTACAATTCATATTGCGAATTATTAGTCGATAATTCTTTGATTAATATTTAATGCCGGTTGAATTTAATTTCGATTATCAAAAAAACGGATGTACTTATATTCAAAATAGTATTAATTTCTTAACCTACGAACCTGCCTTGTTTTTGTCCTTTATTCACAACATCCTGGACGCTCCTAAAAATACATCGCCAGCACCAACGCAGATTAAAGCAATTACATCCACTGAATCCACGGAACTTCCGGTCGACTCTAGTTTATGGGCTCGCGAGGGTACATATAATGAAAATTAAACCATAACACGTTGGGAATTATTTTTAAACGTGATGGATATAAGTTTTGAATTATAATACACGATAATGTGGCCAAAAGTTAGAATAATGTAATGCCCAATGCATGACATCAAGAATAAATTAATATTATCTCCAAAATGTAGTTCAGCTATTATATGAAAGTTAACCATAAAGATTCAATATGAAAAATGTTTTTATGCTGCAAATTAAGTGTTCAACATGGCATATTAATTTTATGCATATTTATCTTTGTCTGTTTACAATTCATTTTGCGAATTATTTGTCGATAATTTTTTGATTAATATTTAATGCCGATTGAATTTAATTTCGATTATCAAAAAAACGGATGTACTTATATTCAAAATAGTATTAATTTCTTAACCTACGAACCTGCCTTGTTTTTGTCCTTGATTCACAACATCCTGGACGCTCCTAAAAATACATCGCCAGCACCAACGCAGATTAAAGCAATTACATCCACTGAATCCACGGAACTTCCGGTCGACTCTAGTTTATGGGCTCGCGAGGGTACATATAATGAAAATTAAACCATAACAAGTTGGGAATTATTTTTAAACGTAATGGATATAAGTTTTGAATTATAATACGCGATAGTGTGGCCAAAAGTTAGAATAATGTCATGCCCAATGCATGACATCAAGAATAAATTAATATTATCTCCAAAATGTAGTTCAGTTATTATTTGGAAGTTAACCATAAATATTCAATATGAAAAATGTTTTTATGCTGCAAATTAAGTGTTCAATTTAAGTGTTGGGAATTATTTTTAAACGTAATGGATATAAGTTTTGAACTATAATACGCGATAGTGTGGCCAAAAGTTAGAATAATGTCATGCCCAATGAATAAATATTCAATATGAAAAATGTTTTTATGCTGCAAATTAATTTTATGGCATGGCATATTAATTTTATGCATATTAATCTTAGTTTGTTTACAATTCATATTGCGAATTATTAGTCGATAATTCTTTGATTAATATTTAATGCCGGTTGAATTTAATTTCGATTATCAAAAAAACGGATGTACTTATATTCAAAATAGTATTAATTTCTTAACCTACGAACCTGCCTTGTTTTTGTCCTTTATTCACAACATCCTGGACGCTCCTAAAAATACATCGCCAGCACCAACGCAGATTAAAGCAATTACATCCACTGAATCCACGGAACTTCCGGTCGACTCTAGTTTATGGGCTCGCGAGGGTACATATAATGAAAATTAAACCATAACAAGTTGGGAATTATTTTTAAACGTGATGGATATAAGTTTTGAATTATAATACACGATAATGTGGCCAAAAGTTAGAATAATGTAATGCCCAATGCATGACATCAAGAATAAATTAATATTATCTCCAAAATGTAGTTCAGCTATTATATGAAAGTTAACCATAAAGATTCAATATGAAAAATGTTTTTATGCTGCAAATTAAGTGTTCAACATGGCATATTAATTTTATGCATATTTATCTTTGTCTGTTTACAATTCATTTTGCGAATTATTTGTCGATAATTTTTTGATTAATATTTAATGCCGATTGAATTTAATTTCGATTATCAAAAAAACGGATGTACTTATATTCAAAATAGTATTAATTTCTTAACCTACGAACCTGCCTTGTTTTTGTCCTTGATTCACAACATCCTGGACGCTCCTAAAAATACATCGCCAGCACCAACGCAGATTAAAGCAATTACATCCACTGAATCCACGGAACTTCCGGTCGACTCTAGTTTATGGGCTCGCGAGGGTACATATAATGAAAATTAAACCATAACAAGTTGGGAATTATTTTTAAACGTAATGGATATAAGTTTTGAATTATAATACGCGATAGTGTGGCCAAAAGTTAGAATAATGTCATGCCCAATGCATGACATCAAGAATAAATTAATATTATCTCCAAAATGTAGTTCAGTTATTATTTGGAAGTTAACCATAAATATTCAATATGAAAAATGTTTTTATGCTGGAAATTAAGTGTTCAATTTAAGTGTTGGGAATTATTTTTAAACGTAATGGATATAAGTTTTGAATTATAATACACGATAATGTGGCCAAAAGTTAGAATAATGTAATGCCCAATGCATGACATCAAGAATAAATTAATATTATCTCCAAAATGTAGTTCAGCTATTATATGGAAGTTAACCATAAAGATTCAATATGAAAAATGTTTTTATGCTGCAAATTAAGTGTTCAACATGGCATATTAATTTTATGCATATTTATCTTTGTCTGTTTACAATTCATATTGCGAATTATTAGTCGATAATTCTTTGATTAATATTTAATGCCGGTTGAATTTAATTTCGATTATCAAAAAAACGGATGTACTTATATTCAAAATAGTATTAATTTCTTAACCTACGAACCTGCCTTGTTATACCCGTTACTCGTAGAGTAAAAGGGTATACTAGATTCGTTGAAAAGTATGTAACAGGCAGAAGGAAGCGTTTCCGACCATATAAAGTATATATATTCTTGATCAGGATCAATAGCCGAGTCGATCTGGCCATGTCCGTCTGTCCGTCCGTCTGTCCGTCTGTCCGTCTGTCCGTCCGTATGAACGTCGAGATCTCAGGAACTACAAAAGGTAGAAAGTTGAGATTAAGCATACTGACTCCTGAGACATAGACGCAGCGCAAGTTTGTCGATTCATGTTGCCACGCCCCCTCTAACGCCCACAAACCGCGCAAAACTGCCACGCCCACACTTTTGAAAAATGTTCTGATATTTTTTCATTTTTGTATTAGTCTTATAAATTTCTAACGATTTGCCGAACAACTTTTTGCCACGCCCACTCTAACGCCCACAAACCGCCCAAAGCTGCTACGCCCACACTTTTGAAAAATGTTTTGATATTTTTTCATTTTTGTATTAGTCTTATAAATTTCTAACGATTTGCCGAACAACTTTTTGCCACGCCCACTCTAACGCCCACAAACCGCCCAAAGCTGCTACGCCCACACTTTTGAAAAATGTTTTGATATTTTTTCATTTTTGTATTAGTCTTCTAAATTTCTATCGATTTGCCAAAAAACATTTTGCCACGCCCACTCTAGCGCCCACAAACCGCCAAAAGCTGTCAGTGCTGAAGACTCCTTCGCACTTTCACTAGCTGAGTAACGGGTATCAGATAGTCGGGGAACTCGACTATAGCGTTCTCTCTTGTTTTTGTCCTTTATTCACAACATCCTGGACGCTCCTAAAAATACACCGCCAGCACCAACGCAGATTAAAACAATTACATCCACTGAATCCACGGAACTTCCGGTCGACTCTAGTTTATGGGCTCGCGAGGGTACATATAATGAAAATTAAACCATAACAAGTTGGGAATTATTTTTAAACGTAATGGATATAAGTTTTTAATTATAATACACGATAATGTGGCCAAAAGTTAGAATAATGTCATGCCCAATGCATGACATCAAGAATAAATTAATATTATCTCCAAAATGTAGTTCAGTTATTATTTGGAAGTTAACCATAAAGATTCAATATGAAAAATGTGTTTATGCTGCAAATTAAGTATTCAACATGGCATATTAATTTTATGCATATTTATCTTTGTCTGTTTACAATTCATTTTGCGAATTATTTGTCGATAATTTTTTGATTAATATTTAATGCCGATTGAATTTAATTTCGATTATCAAAAAAACGGATGTACTTATATTCAAAATATTATTAATTTCTTAACCTACGAACCTGCCTTGTTTTTGTCCTTGATTCACAACATCCTGGACGCTCCTAAAAATACATCGCCAGCACCAACGCAGATTTAAGAAATTAAATCCACTGAGTCCACGGAACTTCCGGTCGACTCTAGTTTATGGGCTCGCGAGGGTACATATAATGAAAATTAAACCATAACAAGTTGGGAATTATTTTTAAACGTAATGGATATAAGTTTTGAATTATAATACACGATAATGTGGCCAAGAATTAGAATAATGTAATGCCCAATGCATGACATCAAGAATAAATTAATATTATCTCCAAAATGTAGTTCAGCTATTATATGGAAGTTAACCATAAAGATTCAATATGAAAAATGTGTTTATGCTGCAAATTAAGTGTTCAACATGGCATATTAATTTTATGCATATTTATCTTTGTCTGTTTACAATTCATTTTGCGAATTATTTGTCGATAATTCTTTGATTAATATTAAATGCCGATTGAATTTAATTTCGAATCTCAAAAAAACGGATGTACTTATATTCAAAATAGTATTAATTTCTTAACCAACGAACCTGCCTTGTTTTTGTCCTTTATTCACAACATCCTGGACGCTCCTAAAAATACATCGCCAGCACCAACGCAGATTAAAGCTATTACATCCACTGAATCCACGGAACTTCCGGTCGACTCTAGTTTATGGGCTCGCGAGGGTACATATAATGAAAATTAAACCATAACAAGTTGGGAATTATTTTTAAACGTAATGGATATAAGTTTTGAATTATAATACACGATAATGTGGCCAAAAGTTAGAATAATGTAATGCCCAATGCATGACATCAAGAATAAATTAATATTATCTCCAAAATGTAGTTCAGCTATTATATGAAAGTTAACCATAAAGATTCAATATGAAAAATGTTTTTATGCTGCAAATTAGGTGTTCAATTTAAGTGTTGGGAATTATTTTTAAACGTAATGGATATAAGTTTTGAATTATAATACGCGATCATGTGGCCAAGAGTTAGAATAATGTAATGCCCAAAGCATGACATCAAGAATAAATTAATATTATCTCCAAAAGGTAGTTCAGTTATTATTTGGAAGTTAACCATAAATATTCAATATGAAAAATGTTTTTATGCTGCAAATTAATTTTATGGCATGGCATATTAATTTTATGCATATTAATCTTTGTTTGTTTACAATTCATATTGCGAATTATTAGTCGATAATTCTTTGATTAATATTTAATGCCGGTTGAATTTAATTTCGAATCTCAAAAAAACGGATGTACTTATATTCAAAATAGTATTAATTTCTTAACCAACGAACCTGCCTTGTTTTTGTCCTTTATTCACAACATCCTGGACGCTCCTAAAAATACATCGCCAGCACCAACGCAGATTAAAGCTATTACATCCACTGAATCCACGGAACTTCCGGTCGACTCTAGTTTATGGGCTCGCGAGGGTACATATAATGAAAATTAAACCATAACAAGTTGGGAATTATTTTTAAACGTAATGGATATAAGTTTTGAATTATAATACACGATAATGTGGCCAAAAGTTAGAATAATGTAATGCCCAATGCATGACATCAAGAATAAATTAATATTATCTCCAAAATGTAGTTCAGCTATTATATGGAAGTTAACCATAAAGATTCAATATGAAAAATGTGTTTATGCTGCAAATTAAGTGTTCAACATGGCATATTAATTTTATGCATATTTATCTTTGTCTGTTTACAATTCATTTTGCGAATTATTTGTCGATAATTCTTTGATTAATATTAAATGCCGATTGAATTTAATTTCGAATCTCAAAAAAACGGATGTACTTATATTCAAAATATTATTAATTTCTTAACCTACGAACCTGCCTTGTTTTTGTCCTTGATTCACAACATCCTGGACGCTCCTAAAAATACATCGCCAGCACCAACGCAGCTTAAAGCTATTACATCCACTGAATCCACGGAACTTCCGGTCGACTCTAGTTTATGGGCTCGCGAGGGTACATATAATGAAAATTAAACCATAACAAGTTGGGAATTATTTTTAAACGTAATGGATATAAGTTTTGAATTATAATACACGATAATGTGGCCAAAAGTTAGAATAATGTAATGTCCAATGCATGACATCAAGAATAAATTAATATTATCTCCAAAATGTAGTTCAGCTATTATATGGAAGTTAACCATAAAGATTCAATATGAAAAATGTGTTTATGCTGCAAATTAAGTGTTCAACATGGCATATTAATTTTATGCATATTTATCTTTGTCTGTTTACAATTCATTTTGCGAATTATTTGTCGATAATTCTTTGATTAATATTAAATGCCGATTGAATTTAATTTCGAATCTCAAAAAAACGGATGTACTTATATTCAAAATAGTATTAATTTCTTAACCAACGAACCTGCCTTGTTTTGTCCTTTATTCACAACATCCTGGACGCTCCTAAAAATACATCGCCAGCACCAACGCAGATTAAAGCTATTACATCCACTGAATCCACGGAACTTCCGGTCGACTCTAGTTTATGGGCTCGCGAGGGTACATATAATGAAAATTAAACCATAACAAGTTGGGAATTATTTTTAAACGTAATGGATATAAGTTTTGAATTATAATACACGATAATGTGGCCAAAAGTTAGAATAATGTAATGCCCAATGCATGACATCAAGAATAAATTAATATTATCTCCAAAATGTAGTTCAGCTATGATATGGAAGTTAACCATAAAGATTCAATATGAAAAATGTTTTTATGCTGCAAATTAAGTGTTCAACATGGCATATTAATTTTATGCATATTTATCTTTGTCTGTTTACAATTCATTTTGCGAATTATTTGTCGATAATTTTTTGATTAATATTTAATGCCGATTGAATTTAATTTCGATTATCAAAAAAACGGATGTACTTATATTCAAAATATTATTAATTTCTTAACCTACGAACCTGCCTTGTTTTTGTCCTTGATTCACAACATCCTGGACGCTCCTAAAAATACATCGCCAGCACCAACGCAGATTAAAGCTATTACATCCACTGAATCCACGGAACTTCCGGTCGACTCTAGTTTATGGGCTCGCGAGGGTACATATAATGAAAATTAAACCATAACAAGTTGGGAATTATTTTTAAACGTAATGGATATAAGTTTTGAATTATAATACACGATAATGTGGCCAAAAGTTAGAATAATGTAATGCCCAATGCATGACATCAAGAATAAATTAATATTATCTCCAAAATGTAGTTCAGCTATTATATGGAAGTTAACCATAAAGATTCAATATGAAAAATGTGTTTATGCTGCAAATTAAGTGTTCAACATGGCATATTAATTTTATGCATATTTATCTTTGTCTGTTTACAATTCATTTTGCGAATTATTTGTCGATAATTCTTTGATTAATATTAAATGCCGATTGAATTTAATTTCGAATCTCAAAAAAACGGATGTACTTATATTCAAAATAGTATTAATTTCTTAACCAACGAACCTGCCTTGTTTTTGTCCTTTATTCACAACATCCTGGACGCTCCTAAAAATACATCGCCAGCACCAACGCAGATTAAAGCTATTACATCCACTGAATCCACGGAACTTCCGGTCGACTCTAGTTTATGGGCTCGCGAGGGTACATATAATGAAAATTAAACCATAACAAGTTGGGAATTATTTTTAAACGTAATGGATATAAGTTTTGAATTATAATACACGATAATGTGGCCAAAAGTTAGAATAATGTAATGCCCAATGCATGACATCAAGAATAAATTAATATTATCTCCAAAATGTAGTTCAGCTATGATATGGAAGTTAACCATAAAGATTCAATATGAAAAATGTTTTTATGCTGCAAATTAAGTGTTCAACATGGCATATTAATTTTATGCATATTTATCTTTGTCTGTTTACAATTCATTTTGCGAATTATTTGTCGATAATTTTTTGATTAATATTTAATGCCGATTGAATTTAATTTCGATTATCAAAAAAACGGATGTACTTATATTCAAAATATTATTAATTTCTTAACCTACGAACCTGCCTTGTTTTTGTCCTTGATTCACAACATCCTGGACGCTCCTAAAAATACATCGCCAGCACCAACGCAGATTAAAGCTATTACATCCACTGAATCCACGGAACTTCCGGTCGACTCTAGTTTATGGGCTCGCGAGGGTACATATAATGAAAATTAAACCATAACAAGTTGGGAATTATTTTTAAACGTAATGGATATAAGTTTTGAATTATAATACACGATAATGTGGCCAAAAGTTAGAATAATGTAATGCCCAATGCATGACATCAAGAATAAATTAATATTATCTCCAAAATGTAGTTCAGCTATTATATGGAAGTTAACCATAAAGATTCAATATGAAAAATGTGTTTATGCTGCAAATTAAGTGTTCAACATGGCATATTAATTTTATGCATATTTATCTTTGTCTGTTTACAATTCATTTTGCGAATTATTTGTCGATAATTCTTTGATTAATATTAAATGCCGATTGAATTTAATTTCGAATCTCAAAAAAACGGATGTACTTATATTCAAAATAGTATTAATTTCTTAACCAACGAACCTGCCTTGTTTTTGTCCTTTATTCACAACATCCTGGACGCTCCTAAAAATACATCGCCAGCACCAACGCAGATTAAAGCTATTACATCCACTGAATCCACGGAACTTCCGGTCGACTCTAGTTTATGGGCTCGCGAGGGTACATATAATGAAAATTAAACCATAACAAGTTGGGAATTATTTTTAAACGTAATGGATATAAGTTTTGAATTATAATACACGATAATGTGGCCAAAAGTTAGAATAATGTAATGCCCAATGCATGACATCAAGAATAAATTAATATTATCTCCAAAATGTAGTTCAGCTATTATATGGAAGTTAACCATAAAGATTCAATATGAAAAATGTTTTTATGCTGCAAATTAAGTGTTCAACATGGCATATTAATTTTATGCATATTTATCTTTGTCTGTTTACAATTCATTTTGCGAATTATTTGTCGATAATTTTTTGATTAATATTTAATGCCGATTGAATTTAATTTCGATTATCAAAAAAACGGATGTACTTATATTCAAAATATTATTAATTTCTTAACCTACGAACCTGCCTTGTTTTTGTCCTTGATTCACAACATCCTGGACGCTCCTAAAAATACATCGCCAGCACCAACGCAGATTAAAGCAATTACATCCACTGAATCCACGGAACTTCCGGTCGACTCTAGTTTATGGGCTCGCGAGGGTACATATAATGAAAATTAAACCATAACAAGTTGGGAATTATTTTTAAACGTAATGGATATAAGTTTTGAATTATAATACACGATAATGTGGCCAAAAGTTAGAATAATGTAATGCCCAATGCATGACATCAAGAATAAATTAATATTATCTCCAAAATGTAGTTCAGCTATTATATGGAAGTTAACCATAAAGATTCAATATGAAAAATGTGTTTATGCTGCAAATTAAGTGTTCAACATGGCATATTAATTTTATGCATATTTATCTTTGTCTGTTTACAATTCATTTTGCGAATTATTTGTCGATAATTCTTTGATTAATATTAAATGCCGATTGAATTTAATTTCGAATCTCAAAAAAACGGATGTACTTATATTCAAAATAGTATTAATTTCTTAACCAACGAACCTGCCTTGTTTTTGTCCTTTATTCACAACATCCTGGACGCTCCTAAAAATACATCGCCAGTTTATGGGCTCGCGAGGGTACATATAATGAAAATTAAACCATAACAAGTTGGGAATTATTTTTAAACGTAATGGATATAAGTTTCGAATTATAATACACGATAATGTGGCCAAAAGTTAGAATAATGTAATGCCCAATGCATGACATCAAGAATAAATTAATATTATCTCCAAAATGTAGTTCAGCTATTATATGGAAGTTAACCATAAAGATTCAATATGAAAAATGTGTTTATGCTGCAAATTAAGTGTTCAACATGGCATATTAATTTTATGCATATTTATCTTTGTCTGTTTACAATTCATTTTTCGAATTATTTGTCGATAATTCTTTGATTAATATTTAATGCCGATTGAATTTAATTTCGAATCTCAAAAAAACGGATGTACTTATATTCAAAATAGTATTAATTTCTTAACCTACGAACCTGCCTTGTTTTTGTCCTTTATTCACAACATCCTGGACGCTCCTAAAAATACATCGCCAGCACCAACGCAGATTAAAGCAATTACATCCACTGAATCCACGGAACTTCCGGTCGACTCTAGTTTATGGGCTCGCGAGGGTACATATAATGAAATTAAACCATAACAAGTTGGGAATTATTTTTAAACGTAATGGATATAAGTTTTGAATTATAATACACGATAATGTGGCCAAAAGTTAGAATAATGTCATGCCCAATGCATGACATCAAGAATAAATTAATATTATCTCCAAAATGTAGTTCAGTTATTATTTGGAAGTTAACCATAAATATTCAATATGAAAAATGTTTTTATGCTGCAAATTAAGTGTTCAATTTAAGTGTTGGGAATTATTTTTAAACGTAATGGATATAAGTTTTGAATTATAATACACGATAATGTGGCCAAAAGTTAGAATAATGTCATGCCCAATGCATGACATCAAGAATAAATTAATATTATCTCCAAAATGTAGTTCAGTTATTATTTGGAAGTTAACCATAAAGATTCAATATGAAAAATGTTTTTATGCTGCAAATTAAGTGTTCAACATGGCATATTAATTTTATGCATATTAATCTTTGTTTGTTTACAATTCATATTGCGAATTATTAGTCGATAATTCTTTGATTAATATTTAATGCCGGTTGAATTTAATTTCGATTATCAAAAAAACGGATGTACTTATATTCAAAATAGTATTAATTTCTTAACCAACGAACCTGCCTTGTTTTTGTCCTTTATTCACAACATCCTGGACGCTCCTAAAAATACATCGCCAGCACCAACGCAGATTAAAGCTATTACATCCACTGAATCCACGGAACTTCCGGTCGACTCTAGTTTATGGGCTCGCGAGGGTACATATAATGAAAATTAAACCATAACAAGTTGGGAATTATTTTTAAACGTAATGGATATAAGTTTTGAATTATAATACACGATAATGTGGCCAAAAGTTAGAATAATGTAATGCCCAATGCATGACATCAAGAATAAATTAATATTATCTCCAAAATGTAGTTCAGCTATTATATGGAAGTTAACCATAAAGATTCAATATGAAAAATGTGTTTATGCTGCAAATTAAGTGTTCAACATGGCATATTAATTTTATGCATATTTATCTTTGTCTGTTTACAATTCATTTTGCGAATTATTTGTCGATAATTCTTTGATTAATATTAAATGCCGATTGAATTTAATTTCGAATCTCAAAAAAACGGATGTACTTATATTCAAAATAGTATTAATTTCTTAACCAACGAACCTGCCTTGTTTTTGTCCTTTATTCACAACATCCTGGACGCTCCTAAAAATACATCGCCAGCACCAACGCAGATAAAAGCTATTACATCCACTGAATCCACGGAACTTCCGGTCGACTCTAGTTTATGGGCTCGCGAGGGTACATATAATGAAAATTAAACCATAACAAGTTGGGAATTATTTTTAAACGTAATGGATATAAGTTTTGAATTATAATACACGATAATGTGGCCAAAAGTTAGAATAATGTCATGCCCAATGCATGACATCAAGAATAAATTAATATTATCTCCAAAATGTAGTTCAGTTATTATTTGGAAGTTAACCATAAATATTCAATATGAAAAATGTTTTTATGCTGCAAATTAAGTGTTCAATTTAAGTGTTGGGAATTATTTTTAAACGTAATGGATATAAGTTTTGAATTATAATACACGATAATGTGGCCAAAAGTTAGAATAATGTCATGCCCAATGCATGACATCAAGAATAAATTAATATTATCTCCAAAATGTAGTTCAGTTATTATTTGGAAGTTAACCATAAAGATTCAATATGAAAAATGTTTTTATGCTGCAAATTAAGTGTTCAACATGGCATATTAATTTTATGCATATTAATCTTTGTTTGTTTACAATTCATATTGCGAATTATTAGTCGATAATTCTTTGATTAATATTTAATGCCGGTTGAATTTAATTTCGATTATCAAAAAAACGGATGTACTTATATTCAAAATATTATTAATTTCTTAACCTACGAACCTGCCTTGTTTTTGTCCTTTATTCACAACATCCTGGACGCTCCTAAAAATACATCGCCAGCACCAACGCAGATTAAAGCAATTACATCCACTGAATCCACGGAACTTCCGGTCCACTCTAGTTTATGGGCTCGCGAGGGTACATATAATGAAAATTAAACCATAACAAGTTGGGAATTATTTTTAAACGTAATGGATATAAGTTTTGAATTATAATACACGATAATGTGGCCAAAAGTTAGAATAATGTAATGCCCAATGCATGACATCAAGAATAAATTAATATTATCTCCAAAATGTAGTTCAGCTATTATATGGAAGTTAACCATAAAGATTCAATATGAAAAATGTTTTTATGCTGCAAATTAAGTGTTCAACATGGCATATTAATTTTATGCATATTTATCTTTGTCTGTTTACAATTCATTTTGCGAATTATTTGTCGATAATTTTTTGATTAATATTTAATGCCGATTGAATTTAATTTCGATTATCAAAAAAACGGATGTACTTATATTCAAAATATTATTAATTTCTTAACCTACGAACCTGCCTTGTTTTTGTCCTTGATTCACAACATCCTGGACGCTCCTAAAAATACATCGCCAGCACCAACGCAGATTTAAGAAATTAAATCCACTGAGTCCACGGAACTTCCGGTCGACTCTAGTTTATGGGCTCGCGAGGATACATATAATGAAAATTAAACCATAACAAGTTGGGAATTATTTTTAAACGTAATGGATATAAGTTTTGAATTATAATAAACGATAATGTGGCCAAAAGTTAGAATAATGTCATGCCCAATGCATGACATCAAGAATAAATTAATATTATTTCCAAAATGTAGTTCAGTTATTATTTGGAAGTTAACCATAAAGATTCAATATGAAAAATGTTTTTATGCTGCAAATTAAGTGTTCAACATGGCATATTAATTTTATGCATATTAATCTTTGTTTGTTTACAATTCATATTGCGAATTATTAGTCGATAATTCTTTGATTAATATTTAATGCCGGTTGAATTTAATTTCGATTATCAAAAAAACGGATGTACTTATATTCAAAATATTATTAATTTCTTAACCTACGAACCTGCCTTGTTTTTGTCCTTTATTCACAACATCCTGGACGCTCCTAAAAATACATCGCCAGCACCAACGCAGATTAAAGCAATTACATCCACTGAATCCACGGAACTTCCGGTCGACTCTAGTTTATGGGCTCGCGAGGGTACATATAATGAAAATTAAACCATAACAAGTTGGGAATTATTTTTAAACGTAATGGATATAAGTTTTGAATTATAATACACGATAATGTGGCCAAAAGTTAGAATAATGTAATGCCCAATGCATGACATCAAGAATAAATTAATATTATCTCCAAAATGTAGTTCAGCTATTATATGGAAGTTAACCATAAAGATTCAATATGAAAAATGTGTTTATGCTGCAAATTAAGTGTTCAACATGGCATATTAATTTTATGCATATTTATCTTTGTCTGTTTACAATTCATTTTGCGAATTATTTGTCGATAATTCTTTGATTAATATTAAATGCCGATTGAATTTAATTTCGAATCTCAAAAAAACGGATGTACTTATATTCAAAATAGTATTAATTTCTTAACCAACGAACCTGCCTTGTTTTTGTCCTTTATTCACAACATCCTGGACGCTCCTAAAAATACATCGCCAGCACCAACGCAGATTAAAGCTATTACATCCACTGAATCCACGGAACTTCCGGTCGACTCTAGTTTATGGGCTCGCGAGGGTACATATAATGAAAATTAAACCATAACAAGTTGGGAATTATTTTTAAACGTAATGGATAAGTTTTGAATTATAATACACGATAATGTGGCCAAAAGTTAGAATAATGTAATGCCCAATGCATGACATCAAGAATAAATTAATATTATCTCCAAAATGTAGTTCAGCTATTATATGGAAGTTAACCATAAAGATTCAATATGAAAAATGTTTTTATGCTGCAAATTAAGTGTTCAACATGGCATATTAATTTTATGCATATTTATCTTTGTCTGTTTACAATTCAATTTGCGAATTATTTGTCGATAATTTTTTGATTAATATTTAATGCCGATTGAATTTAATTTCGATTATCAAAAAAACGGATGTACTTATATTCAAAATATTATTAATTTCTTAACCTACGAACCTGCCTTGTTTTTGTCCTTGATTCACAACATCCTGGACGCTCCTAAAAATACATCGCCAGCACCAACGCAGATTTAAGAAATTAAATCCACTGAGTCCACGGAACTTCCGGTCGACTCTAGTTTATGGGCTCGCGAGGGTACATATAATGAAAATTAAACCATAACAAGTTGGGAATTATTTTTAAACGTAATGGATATAAGTTTTGAATTATAATAAACGATAATGTGGCCAAAAGTTAGAATAATGTCATGCCCAATGCATGACATCAAGAATAAATTAATATTATCTCCAAAATGTAGTTCAGTTATTATTTGGAAGTTAACCATAAATATTCAATATGAAAAATGTGTTTATGCTGCAAATTAAGTGTTCAACATGGCATATTAATTTTATGCATATTTATCTTTGTCTGTTTACAATTCATTTTGCGAATTATTTGTCGATAATTCTTTGATTAATATTTAATGCCGATTGAATTTAATTTCGAATCTCAAAAAAACGGATGTACTTATATTCAAAATAGTATTAATTTCTTAACCTACGAACCTGCCTTGTTTTTGTCCTTTATTCACAACATCCTGGACGCTCCTAAAAATACATCGCCAGCACCAACGCAGATTAAAGCAATTACATCCACTGAATCCACGGAACTTCCGGTCGACTCTAGTTTATGGGCTCGCGAGGGTACATATAATGAAAATTAAACCATAACAAGTTGGGAATTATTTTTAAACGTAATGGATATAAGTTTTGAATTATAATACACGATAATGTGGCCAAAAGTTAGAATAATGTCATGCCCAATGCATGACATCAAGAATAAATTAATATTATCTCCAAAATGTAGTTCAGTTATTATTTGGAAGTTAACCATAAATATTCAATATGAAAATGTTTTTATGCTGCAAATTAAGTGTTCAATTTAAGTGTTGGGAATTATTTTTAAACGTAATGGATATAAGTTTTGAATTATAATACACGATAATGTGGCCAAAAGTTAGAATAATGTCATGCCCAATGCATGACATCAAGAATAAATTAATATTATCTCCAAAATGTAGTTCAGTTATTATTTGGAAGTTAACCATAAAGATTCAATATGAAAAATGTTTTTATGCTGCAAATTAAGTGTTCAACATGGCATATTAATTTTATGCATATTAATCTTTGTTTGTTTACAATTCATATTGCGAATTATTAGTCGATAATTCTTTGATTAATATTTAATGCCGGTTGAATTTAATTTCGATTATCAAAAAAACGGATGTACTTATATTCAAAATATTATTAATTTCTTAACCTACGAACCTGCCTTGTTTTTGTCCTTTATTCACAACATCCTGGACGCTCCTAAAAATACATCGCCAGCACCAACGCAGATTAAAGCAATTACATCCACTGAATCCACGGAACTTCCGGTCCACTCTAGTTTATGGGCTCGCGAGGGTACATATAATGAAAATTAAACCATAACAAGTTGGGAATTATTTTTAAACGTAATGGATATAAGTTTTGAATTATAATACACGATAATGTGGTCAAAAGTTAGAATAATGTAATGCCCAATGCATGACATCAAGAATAAATTAATATTATCTCCAAAATGTAGTTGAGCTATTATATGGAAGTTAACCATAAAGATTCAATATGAAAAATGTTTTTATGCTGCAAATTAAGTGTTCAACATGGCATATTAATTTTATACATATTTATCTTTGTCTGTTTACAATTCATTTTGCGAATTATTTGTCGATAATTTTTTGATTAATATTTAATGCCGATTGAATTTAATTTCGATTATCAAAAAAACGGATGTACTTATATTCAAAATATTATTAATTTCTTAACCTACGAACCTGCCTTGTTTTTGTCCTTGATTCACAACATCCTGGACGCTCCTAAAAATACATCGCCAGCACCAACGCAGATTTAAGAAATTAAATCCACTGAGTCCACGGAACTTCCGGTCGACTCTAGTTTATGGGCTCGCGAGGATACATATAATGAAAATTAAACCATAACAAGTTGGGAATTATTTTTAAACGTAATGGATATAAGTTTTGAATTATAATAAACGATAATGTGGCCAAAAGTTAGAATAATGTCATGCCCAATGCATGACATCAAGAATAAATTAATATTATTTCCAAAATGTAGTTCAGTTATTATTTGGAAGTTAACCATAAAGATTCAATATGAAAAATGTTTTTATGCTGCAAATTAAGTGTTCAACATGGCATATTAATTTTATGCATATTTATCTTTGTCTGTTTACAATTCATTTTGCGAATTATTTGTTGATAATTTTTTGATTAATATTTAATGCGGATTGAATTTAATTTCGATTATCAAAAAAACGGATGTACTTATATTCAAAATATTATTAATTTCTTAACCTACGAACCTGCCTTGTTTTTGTCCTTTATTCACAACATCCTGGACGCTCCTAAAAATACATCGCCAGCACCAACGCAGATTAAAGCAATTACATCCACTGAATCCACGGAACTTCCGGTCGACTCTAGTTTATGGGCTCGCGAGGGTACATATAATGAAAATTAAACCATAACAAGTTGGGAATTATTTTTAAACGTAATGGATATAAGTTTTGAATTATAATAAACGATAATGTGGCCAAAAGTTAGAATAATGTCATGCCCAATGCATGACATCAAGAATAAATTAATATTATCTCCAAAATGTAGTTCAGTTATTATTTGGAAGTTAACCATAAATATTCAATATGAAAAATGTGTTTATGCTGCAAATTAAGTGTTCAACATGGCATATTAATTTTATGCATATTAATCTTTGTTTGTTTACAATTCATATTGCGAATTATTAGTCGATAATTCTTTGATTAATATTTAATGCCGGTTGAATTTAATTTCGATTATCAAAAAAACGGATGTACTTATATTCAAAATATTATTAATTTCTTAACCTGCGAACCTGCCTTGTTTTTGTCCTTGATTCACAACATCCTGGACGCTCCTAAAAATACATCGCCAGCACCAACGCAGATTAAAGCAATTACATCCACTGAATCCACGGAACTTCCGGTCGACTCTAGTTTATGGGCTCGCGAGGGTACATATAATGAAAATTAAACCATAACAAGTTGGGAATTATTTTTAAACGTAATGGATATAAGTTTTGAATTATAATACGCGATCATGTGGCCAAGAGTTAGAATAATGTAATGCCCAAAGCATGACATCAAGAATAAATTAATATTATCTCCAAAATGTAGTTCAGTTATTATTTGGAAGTTAACCATAAATATTCAATATGAAAAATGTTTTATGCTGCAAATTAATTTTATGCATGGCATATTAATTTTATGCATATTAATCTTTGTTTGTTTACAATTCATATTGCGAATTATTAGTCGATAATTCTTTGATTAATATTTAATGCCGGTTGAATTTAATTTCGATTATCAAAAAAACGGATGTACTTATATTCAAAATATTATTAATTTCTTAACCTACGAACCTGCCTTGTTTTTGTCCTTTATTCACAACATCCTGGACGCTCCTAAAAATACATCGCCAGCACCAACGCAGATTAAAGCAATTACATCCACTGAATCCACGGAACTTCCGGTCGACTCCAGTTTATGGGCTCGCGAGGGTACATATAATGAAATTAAACCATAACAAGTTGGGAATTATTTTTAAACGTAATGGATATAAGTTTTGAATTATAATACACGATAATGTGGCCAAGAGTTAGAATAATGTAATGCCCAAAGCATGACATCAAGAATAAATTAATATTATCTCCAAAATGTAGTTCAGTTATTATCTGGAAGTTAACCATAAATATTCAATATGAAAAATGTTTTATGCTGCAAATTAAGTGTTCAACATGGCATATTAATTTTATGCATATTTATCTTTGTCTGTTTACAATTCATTTGCGAATTATTTGTCGATAATTCTTTGATTAATATTAAATGCCGATTGAATTTAATTTCGAATCTCAAAAAAACGGATGTACTTATATTCAAAATAGTATTAATTTCTTAACCAACGAACCTGCCTTGTTTTTGTCCTTTATTCACAACATCCTGGACGCTCCTAAAAATACATCGCCAGCACCAACGCAGATTAAAGCTATTAATCCACTGAATCCACGGAACTTCCGGTGGACTCTAGTTTATGGGCTCGCGAGGGTACATATAATGAAAATTAAACCATAACAAGTTGGGAATTATTTTTAAACGTAATGGATATAAGTTTTGAATTATAATACACGATAATGTGGCCAAAAGTTAGAATAATGTCATGCCCAATGCATGACATCAAGAATAAATTAATATTATCTCCAAAATGTAGTTCAGTTATTATTTGGAAGTTAACCATAAATATTCAATATGAAAAATGTGTTTATGCTGCAAATTAAGTGTTCAACATGGCATATTAATTTTATGCATATTTATCTTTGTCTGTTTACAATTCATTTTGCGAATTATTTGTCGATAATTCTTTGATTAATATTTAATGCCGATTGAATTTAATTTCGAATCTCAAAAAACGGATGTACTTATATTCAAAATAGTATTAATTTCTTAACCTACGAACCTGCCTTGTTTTTGTCCTTTATTCACAACATCCTGGACGCTCCTAAAAATACATCGCCAGCACCAACGCAGATTAAAGCAATTACATCCACTGAATCCACGGAACTTCCGGTCGACTCTAGTTTATGGGCTCGCGAGGGTACATATAATGAAAATTAAACCATAACAAGTTGGGAATTATTTTTAACGTAATGGATATAAGTTTTGAATTATAATACACGATAATGTGGCCAAAAGTTAGAATAATGTCATGCCCAATGCATGACATCAAGAATAAATTAATATTATCTCCAAAATGTAGTTCAGTTATTATTTGGAAGTTAACCATAAATATTCAATATAAAAATGTTTTTATGCTGCAAATTAAGTGTTCAATTTAAGTGTTGGGAATTATTTTTAAACGTAATGGATATAAGTTTTGATTATAATACACGATAATGTGGCCAAAAGTTAGAATAATGTCATGCCCAATGCATGACATCAAGAATAAATTAATATTATCTCCAAAATGTAGTTCAGTTATTATTTGGAAGTTAACCATAAAGATTCAATATGAAAAATGTTTTTATTCTGCAAATTAAGTGTTCAACATGGCATATTAATTTTATGCATATTAATCTTTGTTTGTTTACAATTCATATTGCGAATTATTAGTCGATAATTCTTTGATTAATATTTAATGCCGGTTGAATTTAATTTCGATTATCAAAAAACGGATGTACTTATATTCAAATATTATTAATTTCTTAACCTATGAACCTGCCTTGTTTTTGTCCTTTATTCACAACATCCTGGACGCTCCTAAAAATACATCGCCAGCACCAACGCAGATTAAAGCATTACATCCACTGAATCCACGGAACTTCCGGTCGACTCTAGTTTATGGGCTCGCGAGGGTACATATAATGAAAATTAAACCATAACAAGTTGGGAATTATTTTTAAACGTAATGGATATAAGTTTGAATTATAATACACGATAATGTGGCCAAAGTTAGAATAATGTCATGCCCAATGCATGACATCAAGAATAAATTAATATTATCTCCAAATGTAGTTCAGTTATTATTTGGAAGTTAACCATAAATATTCAATATGAAAAATGTTTTTATGCTGCAAATTAAGTGTTCAATTTAAGTGTTGGGAATTATTTTTAAACGTAATGGATATAAGTTTGATTATAATACACGATAATGTGGCCAAAAGTTAGAATAATGTCATGCCCAATGCATGACATCAAGAATAAATTAATATTATCTCCAAATGTAGTTCAGTTATTATTTGGAAGTTAACCATAAAGATTCAATATGAAAAATGTTTTATGCTGCAAATTAAGTGTTCAACATGGCATATTAATTTTATGCATATTAATCTTTGTTTGTTTACAATTCATATTGCGAATTATTAGTCGATAATTCTTTGATTAATATTTAATGCCGGTTGAATTTAATTTCGATTATCAAAAAAACGGATGTACTTATATTCAAAATATTATTAATTTCTTAACCTACGAACCTGCCTTGTTTTTGTCCTTTATTCACAACATCCTGGACGCTCCTAAAATACATCGCCAGCACCAACGCAGATTAAAGCAATTACATCCACTGAATCCACGGAACTTCCGGTCGACTCTAGTTTATGGGCTCGCGAGGGTACATATAATGAAAATTAAACCATAACAAGTTGGGAATTATTTTTAAACGTAATGGATATAAGTTTTGAATTATAATACACGATAATGTGGCCAAAGTTAGAATAATGTCATGCCAATGCATGACATCAAGAATAAATTAATATTATCTCCAAAATGTAGTTCAGTTATTATTTGGAAGTTAACCATAAATATTCAATATGAAAAATGTGTTTATGCTGCAAATTAAGTATTCAACATGGCATATTAATTTTATGCATATTTATCTTTGTCTGTTTACAATTCATTTTTCGAATTATTTGTCGATAATTCTTTGATTAATATTAATGCCGATTGAATTTAATTTCGAATCTCAAAAAAACGGATGTACTTATATTCAAAATAGTATTAATTTCTTAACCTACGAACCTGCCTTGTTTTTGTCCTTTATTCACAACATCCTGGACGCTCCTAAAATACATCGCCAGCACCAACGCAGATTAAGCAATTACATCCACTGAATCCACGGAACTTCCGGTCGACTCTAGTTTATGGGCTCGCGAGGGTACATATAATGAAAATTAAACCATAACAAGTTGGGAATTATTTTAAACGTAATGGATATAAGTTTTGAATTATAATACACGATAATGTGGCCAAAAGTTAGAATAATGTCATGCCCAATGCATGACATCAAGAATAAATTAATATTATCTCCAAAATGTAGTTCAGTTATTATTTGGAAGTTAACCATAAATATTCAATATGAAAAATGTTTTTATGCTGCAATTAAGTGTTCAATTTAAGTGTTGGGAATTATTTTTAAACGTAATGGATATAAGTTTGAATTATAATACACGATAATGTGGCCAAAAGTTAGAATAATGTCATGCCCAATGCATGACATCAAGAATAAATTAATATTATCTCCAAATGTAGTTCAGTTATTATTTGGAAGTTAACCATAATATTCAATATGAAAATGTGTTTATGCTGCAAATTAAGTATTCAACATGGCATATTAATTTTATGCATATTTATCTTTGTCTGTTTACAATTCATTTTGCGAATTATTTGTCGATAATTTTTGATTAATATTTAATGCCGATTGAATTTAATTTCGAATCTCAAAAAAACGGATGTACTTATATTCAAATAGTATTAATTTCTTAACCTACGAACCTGCCTTGTTTTGTCCTTTATTCACAACATCCTGGACGCTCCTAAAAATACATCGCCAGCACCAACGCAGATTAAAGCAATTACATCCACTGAATCCACGGAACTTCCGGTCGACTCTAGTTTATGGGCTCGCGAGGGTACATATAATGAAAATTAAACCATAACAAGTTGGGAATTATTTTTAAACGTAATGGATATAAGTTTTGAATTATAATACACGATAATGTGGCCAAGAGTTAGAATAATGTAATGCCCAAAGCATGACATCAAGAATAATTAATATTATCTCCAAAATGTAGTTCAGTTATTATTTGGAAGTTAACCATAAATATTCAATATGAAAAATGTTTTATGCTGCAAATAATTTTATGGCATGGCATATTAATTTTATGCATATTAATCTTTGTTTGTTTACAATTCATATTGCGAATTATTAGTCGATAATTCTTTGATTAATATTTAATGCCGTTGAATTTAATTTCGATTATCAAAAAACGGATGTACTTATATTCAAAATATTATTAATTTCTTAACCTACGAACCTGCCTTGTTTTTGTCCTTTATTCACAACATCCTGGACGCTCCTAAAAATACATCGCCAGCACCAACGCAGATTAAAGCAATTACATCCACTGAATCCACGGAACTTCCGGTCGACTCTAGTTTATGGGCTCGCGAGGGTACATATAATGAAAATTAAACCGTAACAAGTTGGGAATATTTTTAAACGTAATGGATATAAGTTTTGAATTATAATACACGATAATGTGGCCAAGAGTTAGAATAATGTAATGCCCAATGCATGACATCAAGAATAAATTAATATTATCTCCAAAATGTAGTTCAGTTATTATTTGGAAGTTAACCATAAATATTCAATATGAAAAATGTTTATGCTGCAAATTAAGTGTTCAACATGGCATATTATTTTATGCATATTTATCTTTGTCTGTTACAATTCATTTTGCGAATTATTTGTCGATAATTCTTTGATTAATATTAAATGCCGATTGAATTTAATTTCGAATCAAAAAAACGGATGTACTTATATTCAAAATAGTATTAATTTCTTAACCTACGAACCTGCCTTGTTTTTGTCCTTTATTCACAACATCCTGGACGCTCCTAAAATAACATCGCCAGCACCAACGCAGATTAAAGCAATTAATCCACTGAATCCACGGAACTTCCGGTCGACTCTAGTTTATGGGCTCGCGAGGGTACATATAATGAAAATTAAACCATAACAAGTTGGGAATTATTTTTAAACGTAATGGATATAAGTTTTGAATTATAATACACGATAATGTGGCCAAAAGTTAGAATAATGTAATGCCCAATGCATGACATCAAGAATAAATTAATATTATCTCCAAAATGTAGTTCAGCTATTATATGGAAGTTAACCATAAAATTCAATATGAAAAATGTTTTATGCTGCAAATTAAGTGTTCAACATGGCATATTAATTTTATGCATATTTATCTTTGTCTGTTTACAATTCATTTTGCGAATTATTTGTCGATAATTTTTGATTAATATTTAATGCCGATTGAATTTAATTTCGATTATCAAAAAAACGGATGTACTTATATTCAAAATATTATTAATTTCTTAACCTACGAACCTGCCTTGTTTTTGTCCTTGATTCACAACATCCTGGACGCTCCTAAAAATACATCGCCAGCACCAACGCAGATTTAAGAAATTAATCCACTGAATCCACGGAACTTCCGGTCGACTCTAGTTTATGGGCTCGCGAGGGTACATATAATGAAAATTAAACCATAACAAGTTGGGAATTATTTTTAAACGTAATGGATATAAGTTTGAATTATAATACACGATAATGTGGCAAGAGTTAGAATAATGTAATGCCCAATGCATGACATCAAGAATAAATTAATATTATCTCCAAAATGTAGTTCAGTTATTATTGGAAGTAACCATAAAATTCAATATGAAAATGTTTTTATGCTGCAAATTAAGTGTTCAACATGGCATATTATTTTATGCATATTTATCTTTGTCTGTTTACAATTCATTTTGCGAATTATTTGTCGATAATTCTTTGATTAATATTAATGCCGATTGAATTTAATTTCGAATCCAAAAAAACGGATGTACTTATATTCAAAATATTATTAATTTCTTAACCTACGAACCTGCCTTGTTTTTGTCCTTATTCACAACATCCTGGACGCTCCTAAAATACATCGCCAGCACCAACGCAGATTAAGCAATTAATCCACTGAATCACGGAACTTCCGGTCGACTCTAGTTTATGGGCTCGCGAGGGTACATATAATGAAAATTAAACCATAACAAGTTGGGAATTATTTTTAAACGTAATGGATATAAGTTTTGAATTATAATACACGATAATGTGGCCAAGAGTTAGAATAATGTAATGCCCAAAGCATGACATCAAGAATAATTAATATTATCTCCAAAATGTAGTTCAGTTATTATTTGGAAGTTAACCATAAATATTCAATATGAAAAATGTTTTTATGCTGCAAATTAATTTATGCATGGCATATTAATTTTATGCATATTATCTTTGTTTGTTTACAATTCATATTGCGAATTATTAGTCGATAATTCTTTGATTAATATTTAATGCCGGTTGAATTTAATTTCGATTATCAAAAAACGGATGTACTTATATTCAAATATTATTAATTTCTTAACCTACGAACCTGCCTTGTTTTTGTCCTTATTCACAACATCCTGGACGCTCCTAAAATACATCGCCAGCACCAACGCAGATTAAGCAATTACATCCACTGAATCCACGGAACTTCCGGTCGACTCTAGTTTATGGGCTCGCGAGGGTACATATAATGAAAATTAAACCGTAACAAGTTGGGAATATTTTAAACGTAATGGATAGTTTATTATAGTTTTGAATTATAATACACGATAATGTGGCCAAGAGTTAGAATAATGTAATGCCCAAGCATGACATCAAGAATAAATTAATATTATCTCCAAAATGTAGTTCAGTTATTATTTGGAGTTAACCATAAATTTCAATATGAAAATGTTTTATGCTGCAAATTAAGTGTTCAAAATGGCATATTATTTTATGCATATTTATCTTGTCTGTTACAATTCATTTGCGAATTATTTGTCGATAATTCTTTGATTAATATTAATGCCGATTGAATTTAATTTCGATCTCAAAAAAACGGATGTACTTATATTCAAATATATTAATTTCTTAACCTACGAACCTGCCTTGTTTTTGTCCTTTATTCACAACATCCTGGACGCTCCTAAAATAACATCGCCAGCACCAACGCAGATTTAAGCTATTAATCCACTGAATCCACGGAACTTCCGGTCGACTCTAGTTTATGGGCTCGCGAGGGTACATATAATGAAAATTAAACCATAACAAGTTGGGAATTATTTTAAACGTAATGGATATAAGTTTTGAATTATAATACACGATAATGTGGCCAAAAGTTAGAATAATGTAATGCCCAATGCATGACATCAAGAATAAATTAATATTATCTCCAAAATGTAGTTCAGCTATTATATGGAAGTTAACCATAAAGATTCAATATGAAAAATGTTTTTATGCTGCAAATTAAGTGTTCAACATGGCATATTAATTTTATGCTATTTATCTTTGTCTGTTTACAATTCATTTTGCGAATTATTTGTCGATAATTTTTGAGTAATATTAATGCCGATTGAATTTAATTTCGATTATCAAAAAACGGATGTACTTATATTCAAAATATTATTAATTTCTTAACCTACGAACCTGCCTTGTTTTTGTCCTTGATTCACAACATCCTGGACGCTCCTAAAATACATCGCCAGCACCAACGCAGATTTAAGAAATTAAATCCACTGAGTCCACGGAACTTCCGGTCGACTCTAGTTATGGGCTCGCGAGGGTACATATAATGAAAATTAAACCATAACAAGTTGGGAATTATTTTAAACGTAATGGATATAAGTTTTGAATTATAATACACGATAATGTGGCCAAGAGTTAGAATAATGTAATGCCCAAAGCATGACATCAAGAATAAATTAATATTATCTCCAAATGTAGTTCAGTTATTATTTGGAAGTTAACCATAAAGATTCAATATGAATAATGTTTTTATGCTGCAAATTAAGTGTTCAACATGGCATATTTATTTATGCATATTTATCTTTGTCTGTTTACAATTCATTTGGCGAATTATTTGTCGATATTCTTTGATTAATATTAAATGCCGATTGAATTTAATTCGAATCTCAAAAAAACGGATGTACTTATATTCAAAATAGTATTTTTCTTAACCTACGACCTCCTAAAAATACATCGCCAGCACCAACGCAGATTTAAGAAATTAAATCCACTGAGTCCACGGAACTTCCGGTCGACTCTAGTTTATGGGCTCGCGAGGGTACATATAATGAAATTAAACCATAACAGTTGGGAATTATTTTTAAACGTAATGGATATAAGTTTTGAATTTAATACACGATAATGTGGCCAAGAGTTAGAATAATGTAATGCCCAAAGCATGACATCAAGAATAAATTAATATTATCTCCAAAATTCACCAAATCTCAACATGGCATATTAATTTTATGCATATTTATCTTTGTCTGTTTACAATTCATTTTGCGAATTATTTGTCGATAATTTTTTGATTAATATTTAATGCCGATTGAATTTAATTTCGATTATCAAAAAACGGATGTATTATATTCAAAATATTATTAATTTCTTACCTACGAACCTGCCTTGTTTTTGTCCTTGATTCACAACATCCTGGCCGCTCCTAAAATACATCGCCAGCACCAACGCAGATTTAAGAAATTAAATCACTGAGTCACGGAACTTCGGTCGACTCTAGTTATGGGCTCGCGAGGGTACATATAATGAAATTAAACCATAACAAGTTGGGAACTATTTTTAAACGTAATGGATAGTTTTATTATAGTTTTGAATTATAATACACGATAATGTGGCCAAGAGTTAGAATAATGTAATGCCCAAAGCATGACATCAAGAATAAATTAATATTATCTCCAAAATGTAGTTCAGTTATTATTTGAAGTTAACCATAAATATTCAATATGAAAATGTGTTTATGCTGCAAATTAAGTGTTCAACATGGCATATTTATTTTATGCATATTTATCTTTGTCTGTTTACAATTCATTTTGCGAATTATTTGTCGATAATTCTTTGATTATATTAAATGCCGATTGAATTTAATTTCGAATCTCAAAAAACGGATGTACTTATATTCAAATAGTATTAATTTCTTAACCTACGAACCTGCCTTGTTTTTGTCCTTTATTCACAACATCCTGGACGCTCCTAAAATAACATCGCCAGCACCAACGCAGATTAAAGCTATACATCCACTGAATCCACGAACTTCCGGTCGACTCTAGTTTATGGGCTCGCGAGGGTACATATAATGAAAATTAAACCATAACAAGTTGGGAATTATTTTTAAACGTAATGGATATAAGTTTTGAATTATAATACACGATAATGTGGCCAAAAGTTAGAATAATGTCATGCCCAATGCATGACATCAAGAATAATTAATATTATCTCCAAATGTAGTTCAGTTATTATTTGGAAGTTAACCATAATATTCAATATGAAAAATGTTTTATGCTGCAAATTAAGTGTTCAATTTAAGTGTTGGAATTATTTTTAAACGTAATGGATATAAGTTTTGAATTATAATACACGATAATGTGGCCAAAAGTTAGAATAATGTCATGCCAATGCCATGACATCAAGAATAAATTAATATTATCTCAAAATGTAGTTCAGTTATTATTGGAAGTTAACCATAAATATTCATATGAAAAATGTGTTTATGCTGCAAATTAAGTATTCAGCATGGCATATTAATTTTATGCATATTTATCTTTGTCTGTTTACAATTCATTTTGCGAATTATTTGTCGATAATTTTTGATTAATATTTAATGCCGATTGAATTTAATTCGAATCTCAAAAAAACGGATGTACTTATATTCAAAATAGTATTAATTTCTTAACCTACGAACCTGCCTTGTTTTTGTCCTTTATTCACAACATCCTGGACGCTCCTAAAAATACATCGCCAGCACCAACGCAGATTAAAGCAATTACATCCACTGAATCCACGGAACTTCCGGTCGACTCTAGTTTATGGGCTCGCGAGGGTACATATAATGAAAATTAAACCATAACAAGTTGGGAATTATTTTTAAACGTAATGGATATAAGTTTTGAATTATAATACACGATAATGTGGCCAAGAGTTAGAATAATGTAATGCCAATGCATGACATCAAGAATAAATTAATATTATCTCCAAAATGTAGTTCAGTTATTATTTGGAAGTTAACCATAAATATTCAATATGAAAAATGTTTTATGCTGCAAATTAATTTTATGGCATGGCATATTAATTTATGCATATTATCTTTGTTTGTTTACAATTCATATTGCGAATTATTAGTCGATAATTCTTTGATTAATATTTAATGCGGTTGAATTTAATTTCGATTATCAAAAAAAACGGATGTACTTATATTCAAAATATTATTAATTTCTTAACCTACGAACCTGCCTTGTTTTTGTCCTTTATTCACAACATCCTGGACGCTCCTAAAATATATCGCCAGCACCAACGCAGATTAAAGCAATTACATCCACTGAATCCACGGAACTTCCGGTCGACTCTAGTTTATGGGCTCGCGAGGGTACATATAATGAAAATTAAACCATAACAAGTTGGGAATTTATTAAACGTAATGGATATAAGTTTTGAATTATAATACACGATAATGTGGCCAAAAGTTAGAATAATGTCATGCCCAATGCATGACATCAAGAATAAATTAATATTATCTCCAAAATGTAGTTCAGTTATTATTTGGAAGTTAACCATAAATATTCAATATGAAAAATGTTTTATTAGCTGCCTGCAAATTAAGTGTTCAATTTAAGTGTTGGAATTATTTTTAAACTTAATGGATATAAGTTTTGAATTATAAACACGATAATGTGGCCAAAGTTTAGAATAATGTCATGCCCAATGCATGACATCAAGAATAAATTAATATTATCTCCAAAATGTAGTTCAGTTATTATTTGGAAGTTAACCATAAAGATTCAATATGAAAAATGTTTTTATGCTGCAAATTAAGTGTTCAACATGGCATATTAATTTTATGCATATTAATCTTTGTTTGTTTACAATTCATATTGCGAATTATTAGTCGATAATTCTTTGATTAATATTTAATGCCGGTTGAATTTAATTTCGATTATCAAAAAAACGGATGTACTTATATTCAAAATATTATTAATTTCTTAACCTACGAACCTGCCTTGTTTTTGTCCTTTATTCACAACATCCTGGACGCTCCTAAAAATACATCGCCAGCACCAACGCAGATTAAAGCAATTACATCCACTGAATACACGGAACTTCCGGTCGACTCTAGTTTATGGGCTCGCGAGGTACATATAATGAAATTAAACCTTAACAAGTTGGGAATTATTTTTAAACGTAATGGATATAAGTTTTGAATTATAATACACGATAATGTGGCCAAAAGTTAGAATAATGTCATGCCCAATGCATGACATCAAGAATAAATTAATATTATCTCCAAAATGTAGTTCAGTTATTATTTGGAAGTTAACCATAAATATTCAATATGAAAAATGTTTTTATGCTGCAAATTAGTGTTCAATTTAAGTGTTGGGAATTATTTTTAAACGTAATGGATATAAGTTTTGAATTATAATACACGATAATGTGGCCAAAAGTTAGAATAATGTCATGCCCAATGCATGACATCAAGAATAAATTAATATTATCTCAAAATGTAGTTCAGTTATTATTTGGAAGTTAACCATAAATATTCAATATGAAAAATGTGTTTATGCTGCAAATTAAGTATTCAGCATGGCATATTAATTTTATGCATATTTATCTTTGTCTGTTTACAATTCATTTTGCGAATTATTTGTCGATAATTTTTTGATTAATATTTAATGCCGATTGAATTTAATTTCGAATCTCAAAAAAACGGATGTACTTATATTCAAAATAGTATTAATTTCTTAACCTACGAACCTGCCTTTTTTGTCCTTTATTCACAACATCCTGGACGCTCCTAAAATACATCGCCAGCACCAACGCAGATTAAAGCAATTACATCCACTGAATCCACGGAACTTCCGGTCGACTCTAGTTTATGGCTCGCGAGGTACATATAATGAAAATTAAACCATAACAAGTTGGGAATTATTTTTAAACGTAATGGATATAAGTTTTGAATTATAATACACGATAATGTGGCCAAGAGTTAGAATAATGTAATGCCCAAGCATGACATCAAGAATAAATTAATATTATCTCCAAAATGTAGTTCAGTTATTATTTGGAAGTTAACCATAAATATTCAATATGAAAAATGTTTTTATGCTGCAAATTAATTTTATGGCATGGCATATAATTTTATGCATATTAATCTTTGTTTGTTTACAATTCATATTGCGAATTATTAGTCGATAATTCTTTGATTAATATTTAATGCCGGTTGAATTTAATTCGATTATCAAAAAAAACGGATGTACTTATATTCAAAATATATTAATTATTACCTACGAACCTGCCTTGTTTTTGTCCTTTATTCACAACATCCTGGACGCTCCTAAAATATATCGCCAGCACCAACGCAGATTAAAGCAATTACATCCACTTCCTGGTCGACTCTAGTTTATGGGCTCGCGAGGGTACATATAATGAAAATTAAACCATAACAAGTTGGGAATTATTTTTAAACGTAATGGATATAAGTTTTGAATTATAATACACGATAATGTGGCCAAAAGTTTAGAATAATGTCATGCCCAATGCATGACATCAAGAATAAATTAATATTATCTCCAAAATGTAGTTCAGTTATTATTTGGAAGTTAACCATAAATATTCAATATGAAAAATGTTTTTATGCTGCAAATTAAGTGTTCAATTTAAGTGTTGGGAATTATTTTAAACTTAATGGATATAAGTTTTGAATTATAATACACGATAATGTGGCCAAAAGTTAGAATAATGTCATGCCCAATGCATGACATCAAGAATAAATAATATTATCTCCAAAATGTAGTTCAGTTATTATTTGGAAGTTAACCATAAAGATTCAATATGAAAAATGTTTTTATGCTGCAAATTAAGTTTCAACATGCATATTAATTTTATCACTTTGTTTGTTTACAATTCATATGCGAATTATTTAGTCGATAATTCTTTGATTAATATTTAATGCCGGTTGAATTTTTCGATTATCAAAAAAACGGATGTACTTATATTCAAAATATTATTAATTTCTTAACTCTTTCCTTGTGTTATTCACAACATCCTGGACGCTCCTAAAAATACATCGCCAGCACCAACGCAGATTAAAGCAATTACATCCACTGAATACACGGAACTTCCGCGTCGACTCTAGTTTATGGGCTCGCGAGGGTACATATAATGAAAATTAAACCTTAACAAGTTGGGAATTATTTTTAAACGTAATGGATATAAGTTTTGAATTATAATACACGATAATGTGGCCAAAAGTTAGAATAATGTCATGCCAATGCATGACATCAAGAATAAATTAATATTATCTCCAAATGTAGCTTCATTATTATTTAGAAGTTAACCATAAATATTCAATATGAAAAATGTTTTTATGCTGCAAATTAAGTGTTCAATTTAAGTGTTGGGAATTATTTTAAACGTAATGGATTAAGTTTGAATTATAATACACGAATGTGGCCAAAAGTTTAGAATAATGTCATGCCCAATGCATGACATCAAGAATAATAATATTATCTCCAAAATGTAGTTCAGTTATTATTTGGAAGTTAACCATAAATATTCAATATGAAAAATGTTTTTATGCTGCAAATTAAGTGTTCAATTTAAGTGTGGGAATTATTTTTAAACTTAATGGATATAAGTTTTGAATTATAATACACTAATGTGGCCAAAAGTTAGGAATAATGTCATGCCAATGCATGACATCAAGAATAAATTAATATTATCTCCAAAATGTAGTTCAGTTATTATTTGGAAGTTAACCTAAAGAAAATTCAATATGAAAAATGTTTTATGCTGCAAATTAAGTGTTCAACATGGCATATTAATTTTATGCATATTTAATCTTTGTTTGTTTACAATTCATATTGCGAATTATTTAGTCGATAATTCTTGATTAATATTTAATGCCGGTTGAATTAATTTCGATTATCAAAAAAACGGATGTACTTATATTCAAAATATTATTAATTTCTTAACCTACGAACCTGCCTTGTTTTTGTCCTTTATTCACAACATCCTGGAACGCTCCTAAAATACATCGCCAGCACCAACGCAGATTAAAGCAATTACATCCACTGAATACACGGAACTTCCGGTCGACTCTAGTTATGGGCTCGCGAGGGTACATATAATGAAAATTAAACCTTAACAAGTTGGGAATTATTTTTAAACGTAATGGATATAAGTTTTGAATTATAATACACGATAATGTGGCAAAGTTAGAATAATGTCATGCCCAATGCATGACATCAAGAATAAATTAATATTATCTCCAAAATGTAGTTCAGTTATTATTTGGAAGTTAACCATAAATATTCAATATGAAAAATGTTTTTATGCGCAAATTAAGTGTTCAATTAAGTGTTGGGAATTATTTTTAAACGTAATGGATATAAGTTTTGAATTATAATACACGATAATGTGGCCAAAAGTTAGAATAATGTCATGCCAATGCATGACATCAAGAATAAATTAATATTATCTCAAAATGTAGTTCAGTTATT
>NW_025224975.1:0-23945 GCF_016746235.2 Drosophila teissieri
ACTATTTTAAGATATACGAAAACATTTAATTATTTTATTAAGATCCCGCACCTTAAGAATATTACTTAAGAATCGCTAAAACGGATGTAATTCTAATGAACAGTATCAGACAACTAATACACACATAACGCACTATTTAAGAAGTACGGAAACATTTATTATTTTATTAATTTCCCGCACCTTAAGAAAACATTTAATTATTTTATGAATTCCAGCACCTTGGTATACATCTTGGGAATGACCAAAATCGGCGCTCTGTCTTATATAAAGTATCACGCGACTTATACACATATACGGCACTATTTTAAGATGCACCAAAAAATTTAATTATTTTATTAAATTTCCACACCTTAAGCATACACCTTAGGAATCGCTGAGAACGTTTGTAATGCATATGAGAAAAAAATCAGACAACTTATACACATATAACGCACTATTTAAAGATGTACGAAAACATTTAATTATTTTATTAATTTCCCGCACCTTAAGAAAACACATAATTATTTTATGCATTTTCAGCACCTTGGTATACACCTTGCGAATCGCGAAGAACGGCGCTCTGTCTTAGATAAAGTATCAGGCGACTTATACGCAAATACGGCACTATTTTAAGATGTACGAAAACATTTAATTATTTTATTAATTCCCCGCACCTTAAGTATACACCTTGATAATTGCCGATCACGGCGCTCTTGCTTTGAAACATTATCAGACGACTTATACACATATAACGTACTATTTTAAGATGTACGAAAACATTTAATTATTTTATTAAAATCCAGCACCTTAAGAATATACCTTAAGAATCGCTAAGAACGGATGTAATTCTTATGAAAAGTATCAGACAACTTATACACATATAACGCACTATTTTAAAATGTACGGAAACATTTAATTATTTTATTAATTTCCCGCACCTTAAGAAAACATTTAATTATATTATGAATTTCCAGCACCTTGGTATACACCTTGCGAATAGCGAAGAACGGCGCTCTGTCTTAGATAAAGTATCAGGCGACATATACGCAAATACGGAACTATTTTAAGATGTACGAAAACATTTAATTATTTTATTAAATTTCCTCACCTTAAGCATATACCTTAAGAATCGCTGAGAACGTTTGTAATGCCTATGAAAAATATCAGACAACTTATACACATATAACGCACTATTTTAAGATGTACGAACACATTTAATTATTGTATTAATTTTCCGGACCTTAAGTATATACTTGAGAATCGGCGAGAACTGCCGTCCTTCTTACACAAAGTATCAGACGACGTATATACAAATAGCACACAATTTTAAGATGCACCAAAACATTTAATTATTTTATTTAATTTCCGAACTTTATGCATTCACCTTAAGAATCGCTGAGTACGGCTGTAATGCCTATAAAAAAACAGACGACTTATACACATATAACGCACTATGTTAAGATGTACGAAAACATTTATTTATTTTATTAAACTCCCTAAATTATTAAATTTCCCGCACCTTAAGTATACAACTTGATAATTGCCGAGCACGGCGCTCTCGTTTTGAAACAATATCAGACGACTTATACACATATAACGCGCTCTTTTAAGATGTACGAAAACCTTTAATTATTTTATTAATTTCCCGCACCTTAAGAAAACATTTAATTATTTTATGAATTTCCAGCACCTTGGTATACACCTTGGGAATGACCAAAATCGGCGCTCTGTCTTATATAAAGTATCACGCGACTTATGCACATATACGGCACTATTTTAAGATGTACCAAAACATTTAATTATTTTATTAAATTTCCACACCTTAAGCATACACCTTAGGAATCGCTGAGAACGTTTGTAATGCATATGAGAAAAAAATCAGACAACTTATACACATATAACGCACTATTTTAAGATGTACGAAAACATTTAATTATTTTATTAATTTCCCGCACCTTAAGAAAACATTTAATTATATTATGAATTTCCAGCACCTTGGTATACACCTTGCGAATCGCGAAGAACGGCGCTCTGTCTTAGATAAAGTATCAGGCGACTTATACGCAAATACGGCACTATTTTAAGATGTACGAAAACATTTAATTATTTTATTAATTTCCCGCACCTTAAGTATACACCTTGATAATTGCCGAGCACGGCGCTCTTGCTTTGAAACAATATCAGACGACTTATACACATATAACGCACTATTTTAAGATGTACGAAAACATTTAATTATTTAATAAAATCCAGCACCTTAAGATTATACCTTAAGAATCGCTAAGAACGGATGTAATTCTTATGAAAAGTATCAGACAACTTATACACATATAACGCACTATTTTAAGAAGTACGGAAACATTTAATTATTTTATTAATTTCCCGCACCTTAAGAAAACATTTAATTATTTTATGAATTTCCAGCACCTTGGTATACACCATGGAAATGACCAAAATCGGCGCTCTGTCTTATATAAAGTATCACGCGAATTATGCACATATACGGCACTATTTTAATATGCACCAAAACATTTAATTAAATATTAAATTTCCACACCTTAAGCATACACCTTAGGAATCGCTGAAAACGTTTGTAATGCATATGAGAAAAAAATCAGACAACTTATACACATATAACGCACTATTTTAAGATGCACGGAAACATTTAATTATTTTATTAATTTCCCGCACCTTAAGTATACACCTTGATAATTGCCGAGCACGGCGCTCTTGCTTTGAAACAATATCAGACGACTTATACACATATAACGCACTATTTTAAGATATACGAAAACATTTAATTATTTTATTAAAATCCCGCACCTTAAGAATATTACTTAAGAATCGCTAAGAACGGATGTAATTCTAATGAACAGTATCAGACAACTAATACACACATAACGCACTATTTTAAGAAGTACGGAAACATTTAATTATTTTATTAATTTCCCGCACCTGGAGTATACACCTTAAGGATCGCTGAAAACGGATGTCCTTCTTGGAAAAAGTTTCCGACGACTTATACACATTTAACGCATAGTTTAAGATGTACGAAAACATTTAATTATTTTATTAATTTCCCGCACCTTAAGTATACACCTCGACAATTGCAGAGCACGGCGCTCTTGATTAGAAACAATATAAGACGACTTATACACATATAACGCACTATTTTAAGATGCACGAAAACATTCAATTATTTTATTAAAATCCCGCACCTTAAGTATACACATTAAGAATCGCCACGAACGGAACTCGGTCTTAGATAAAGTATCATGCGACTTATACACAAATAACGCACTATTTTAAGATGTACGAAAACATTTAATTATTTTATTAATTTCCCACACCTTAAGAACACATTTAATTATTTTATGAATTTCCAGCACCTTGGTATACACCTTGGGAATGACCAAAATCGGCGCTCTGTCTTATATAAACTATCACGCGACTTATACACATATACGGCACTATTTTAAGATGCACCAAAAAATTTAATTATTTTATTAAATTTCCACACCTTAAGCATACACCTTAGGAATCGCTGAGAACGTTTGTAATGCATATGAGAAAAAAATCAGACAACTTATACACATATAACGCACTATTTAAAGATGTACGAAAACATTTAATTATTTTATTAATTTCCCGCACCTTAAGTATACACCTTGATAATTGCCGAGCACGGCGCTCTTGCTTTGAAACAATATCAGACGACTTATACACATATAACGCACTATTTTAAGATATACGAAAACATTTAATTATTTTATTAAAATCCCGCACCTTAAGAATATTACTTAAGAATCGCTAAGAACGGATGTAATTCTAATGAACAGTATCAGACAACTAATACACACATAACGCACTATTTTAAGAAGTACGGAAACATTTAATTATTTTATTAATTTCCCGCACCTTAAGAAAACATTTAATTATTTTATGAATTTCCAGCACCTTGGTATACATCTTGGGAATGACCAAAATCGGCGCTCTGTCTTATATAAAGTATCACGCGACTTATACACATATACGGCACTATTTTAAGATGCACCAAAAAATTTAATTATTTTATTAAATTTCCACACCTTAAGCATACACCTTAGGAATCGCTGAGAACGTTTGTAATGCATATGAGAAAAAAATCAGACAACTTATACACATATAACGCACTATTTAAAGATGTACGAAAACATTTAATTATTTTATTAATTTCCCGCACCTTAAGTATACACCTTGATAATTGCCGAGCACGGCGCTCTTGCTTTGAAACAATATCAGACGACTTAAACACATATAACGCACTATTTTAAGATGTACGAAAACATTTAATTATTTTATTAAAATCCCGCACCTTAAGAATATTACTTAAGAATCGCTAAGAACGGATGTAATTCTTATGAACAGTATCAGACAACTAATACACACATAACGCACTATTTTAAGAAGTACGGAAACATTTAATTATTTTATTAATTTCCCGCACCTTAAGAAAACATTTAATTATTTTATGAATTTCCAGCACCTTGGTATACATCTTGGGAATGACCAAACTCGGCGCTCTGTCTTATATAAAGTATCACGCGACTTATACACATATACGGCACTATTTTAAGATGTACCAAAAAATTTAATTATTTTATTAAATTTCCACACCTTAAGCATACACCTGAGAACGCTGAGAACGTTTGTAATGCATATGAGAAAAAAATCAGACAACTTATACACATATAACGCACTATTTAAAGATGTACGAAAACATTTAATTATTTTATTAATTTCCCGCACCTTAAGTATACACCTTGATAATTGCCGAGCACGGCGCTCTTGCTTTGAAACAATATCAGACGACTTATACACATATAACGCACTATTTTAAGATGTACGAAAACATTTAATTATTTTATTAAAATCCAGCACCTTAAGAATATACCTTAAGAATCTCTAAGAACTGATGTAATTCTTATGAAAAGTATCAGACAACTAATACACACATAACGCACTATTTTAAGAAGTACGGAAACATTTAATTATTTTATTAATTTCCCGCACCTTAAGAAAACATTTAATTATTTTATGAATTTCCAGCACCTTGGTATACACCTTGGGAATGACCAAAAATCGGCGCTCTGTCTTATATAAAGTATCACGCGACTTATACACATATACGGCACTATTTTAATATGCACCAAAACATTTAATTATTTTATTAAATTTCCACACCTTAAGAATCGCTGAGAACGCCTGTAATGCCTGTGAAAAATATCAGACAACTTATACACATATAACGCACTATTTTAAGCTGTACGAAAACATTTAATTATTTTATTTAAATCCCGCACCTTAAGAAAACATTTAATTATTTTATGCATTTCCAGCACCTTGGTATACACCTTGCGAATCGCGAAGAACGGCGCTCTGTCTTAGATAAAGTATCAGGCGACTTATACGCAAATACGGCACTATTTTAAGATGTACGAAAACATTTAATTATTTTATTAATTTCCCGCACCTTAAGTATACACCTTGATAATTGCCGAGCACGGCGCTCTTGCTTTGAAACAATATCAGACGACTTATACACTTATAACGCACTATTTTAAGATGTACGAAAACATTTAATTATTTTATTAAAATCCAGCACCTTAAGAATATACCTTAAGAATCGCTAAGAACGGATGTAATTCTTATGAAAAGTATCAGACAACTTATACACACATAACGCACTATTTTAAGATGTACGGAAACATTTAATTATTTTATTAATTTCCCGCACCTGGAGTATACACCTTAAGGATCGCTGAAAACGGATGTCCTTCTTGGAAAAAGTTTCCGACGACTTATACACATTTAACGCATAGTTTAAGATGTACGAAAACATTTAATTATTTTATTAATTTCCCGCACCTTAAGTATACACCTCGACAATTGCAGAGCACGGCGCTCTTGATTAGAAACAATATAAGACGACTTATACACATATAACGCACTATTTTAAGATGCACGAAAACATTTAATTATTTTATTAAAATCCCGCACCTTAAGTATACACATTAAGAATCGCCACGAACGGAACTCGGTCTTAGATAAAGTATCATGCGACTTATACACAAATAACGCACTATTTTAAGATGTACGAAAACATTTAATTATTTTATTAATTTCCCACACCTTAAGAACACATTTAATTATTTTATGAATTTCCAGCACCTTGGTATACACCTTGGGAATGACCAAAATCGGCGCTCTGTCTTATATAAACTATCACGCGACTTATACACATATACGGCACTATTTTAAGATGCACCAAAAAATTTAATTATTTTATTAAATTTCCACACCTTAAGCATACACCTTAGGAATCGCTGAGAACGTTTGTAATGCATACGAGAAAAAAATCAGACAACTTATACACATATAACGCACTATTTAAAGATGTACGAAAACATTTAATTATTTTATTAATTTCCCGCACCTTAAGTATACACCTTGATAATTGCCGAGCACGGCGCTCTTGCTTTGAAACAATATCAGACGACTTATACACATATAACGCACTATTTTAAGATGTACGAAAACATTTAATTATTTTATTAAAATCCAGCACCTTAAGAATATACCTTAAGAATCGCTAAGAACGGATGTAATTCTTATGAACAGTATCAGACAACTAATACACACATAACGCACTATTTTAAGAAGTACGGAAACATTTAATTATTTTATTAATTTCCCGCACCTTAAGAACACATTTAATTATTTTATGAATTTCCAGCACCTTGGTATACATCTTGGGAATGACCAAAATCGGCGCTCTGTCTTATATAAAGTATCACGCGACTTATACACATATACGGCACTATTTTAAGATGCACCAAAAAATTTAATTATTTTATTAAATTTCCACACCTTTAGCATACACCTGAGAACGCTGAGAACGTTTGTAATGCATATGAGAAAAAAATCAGACAACTTATACACATATAACGCACTATTTAAAGATGTACGAAAACATTTAATTATTTTATTAATTTCCCGCACCTTAAGAAAACATTTAATTATTTTATTAATTTCCCGCACCTTAAAAACATTTAATTATTTTATGCATTTCAGCACCTTGGTATACACCTTGCGAATCGCGAAGAACGGCGCTCTGTCTTAGATAAATATCAGGCGACTTATACGCAAATACGGAACTATTTTAAGATGTACGAAAACATTTAATTATTTTATTAAATTTCCTCACCTTAAGCATATACCTTAAGAATCGCTGAGAACGTTGTAATGCCTATGAAAAATATCAGACAACTTATACACATATAACGCACTATTTTAAGATGTACGAACACATTTAATCATTTTATTAATTTCCCGCACCTTAAGTATACAACTTGATAATTGCCGAGCACGGCGCTCTTGCTTTGAAACAATATCAGACGACTTATACACATATAACGCGCTCTTTTAAGATGCACGAAAACCTTTATTTATTTTATTAATTTCCCGCATCTTAAGAAAACATTTAATTATTTTATGAATTTCCAGCACCTTGGTATACACCTTGGGAATGACCAAAATCGGCGCTCTGTCTTATATAAAGTATCACGCGACTTATGCACATATACGGCACTATTTTAAGATGTACCAAAACATTTAATTATTTTATTAAATTTCCACATCTTAAGCATACACCTTAAAATCGCTGAGAACGTCTGTAATGCCTATGAAAAATATCAGACAACTTATACACATACGCACTATTTAAGATGTACGAAAACATTAATTATTTTATTAAATTTCCACACCTTAAGCATAAACCTTAGGAATCGCTGAGAACGTGTGTAATGCCTATGAGAAAAAAATCAGACAACTTATACACACATAACGCACTATTTAAAGATGCACGAAAACATTTAATTATTTTATTAATTTCCCGCACCTTAAGTATACACCTTGATAATTGCCGGCACGGCGCTCTTGCTGTGAAACAATATCAGACGACTTATACACGTATAACGCACTATTTTAAGATGTACAAAAACATTTAATTATTTTATTAAAATCCCGCACCTTAAGAACATTACTTAAGAATCGCTAAGAACGGATGCAATTCTTATGAAAAGTATCAGACGACGTATACACATATAACGCACTATTTTAAGAAGTACGGAAACATTTAATTATTTTATTAATTTCCCGCACCTTAAGAAACCATTTAATTATTTTATGAATTTCCAGCACCTTGGTATACACCTTGGGATGACCAAAATCGGCGCTCTGTCTTATATAAAGTATCACGCGACTTATACACATATACGGCACTATTTTAAATGCACCAAAAATTTAATTATTTTATTAAATTTCCACACCTTAAGCATACACCTGAGAACGCTGAGAACGTTTGTAATGCATATGAAAAAAATCAGACAACTTATACACATATAACGCACTATTTAAGTTACGAAAACATTTTTATTTTAATTCCCTTAAAAACATTTAATTTTTATGATTTCCAGCACCTTGGTATACACCTTGCGAATGCAAAACGGCGCTCTGTCTTAGATAACGTATCAGGCGACTTATACGCAATATACGGCACTATTTTAAGATGTACGAAAACATTTAATTATTTTATTAATTTCCCGCACCTTAAGTATACACCTTGATAATTGCGAGCACGGCGCTCTTGCTTTGAAACAATATCAGACGACTTAACACATATAACGCACTATTTTAAGATGTACGAAAACATTTAATTATTTTATTAAAATCCGCACCTTAAGAATATACTTAAGAATCGCTAAGAACGGATGTAATTCTTATGAACAGTATCAGACAACTAATACACACATAACGCACTATTTTAAGAAGTACGGAAACATTTAATTATTTTATTATTTCCCGCACCTTAAGAAAACATTTAATTATTTTATGAATTTCCAGCACCTTGGTATACATCTTGGGAATGACCAAAATCGGCGCTCTGTCTTATATAAAGTATCACGCGACTTATACACATATACGGCACTATTTTAAGATGCACCAAAAAATTTAATTATTTTATTAAATTTCCACACTTAAGCATACACTTAGGAATCGCTGAGAACGTTTGTAATGCATATGAGAAAAAAATCAGACAACTTATACACATATAACGCACTATTTAAAGATGTACGAAAACATTTAATTATTTTATTAATTTCCCGACCTTAAGAAAAATTTAATTATTTTTGCATTTCAGCACCTTGGTATACCTTTGCGAATCGCAGAAGGCGTCTGTCTTGATATATCAGCGACTTTACGAAATACGGCACTTTTTAATTTTATTAATTTCCCCGCACCTTAAGTATACACCTTGATAATTGCCGATCACGGCGCTCTTGCTTTGAAACATTATCAGACGACTTATACACATATAACGCACTATTTTAAGATGTACGAAAACATTTAATTATTTATTAAAATCCAGCACCTTAAGAATATACCTTAAGAATCGCTAAGAACGGATGTAATTCTTATGAAAAGTATCAGACAACTTATACACATATAACGCACTATTTTAAAATGTACGGAAACATTTAATTATTTTATTAATTTCCCGCACCTTAAGAAAACATTTAATTATATATGAATTTCCAGCACATTGGTATACACCTTGCGAATAGCGAAGAACGGCGCTCTGTCTTAGATAAAGTATCAGGCGACTTATACGCAAATACGGAACTATTTTAAGATGTACGAAAACATTTAATTATTTTATTAAATTTCCTCACCTTAAGCATACACCTTAAGAATCGGTGAGAACGTTTGTAATGCCTATGAAAAATATCAGACAACTTATACACATATAACGCACTATTTTAAATGTACGAACATTTAATTATTGTATTAATTTCCGCACTTAAGTATACACTTGAGAATCGGCGAGAACTGCCGTCCTTCTTACACAAAGTATCAGACGACGTATATACAATAGCACACAATTTTAAGATGCACCAAAACATTTAATTATTTATTTAATTTACGAACTTTAAGCATTCACCTTAAGAATCGCTGAGTACGGCTGTAATGCTATAAAAAAACAGACGACTTATACACATATAACGCACTATGTTAAGATGTACGAAAACATTTAATCATTTTATTAATTTCCCGCACCTTAAGTATACAACTTGATAATTGCCGAGCACGGCGCTCTTGCTTTGAAACAATATCAGACGACTTATACACATATAACGCACTATTTTAAGATGTACGAAAACATTTATTTATTTTATTAAAATCCCTAAATTATTAAATTTCCCGCACCTTAAGTATACAACTTGATAATTGCCGAGCACGGCGCTCTTGCTTTGAAACAATATCAGACGACTTATACACATATGACGCACTGTTTAAGATGTACGAAAACATTTAATTATTTTATTAAAATCCATCACCTTAAGAATATACCTTAAGAATCGCTAAGAACGGATGCAATTCTTATGAACAGTATCAGACAACTAATACACACATAACGCACTATTTTAAGAAGTACGGAAACATTTAATTATTTTATTAATTTCCCGCACCTTAAGAAAACATTTAATTATTTTATGAATTTCCAGCACCTTGGTATACACCTTGGGAATGACCAAAATCGGGGCTCTGTCTTATATAAAGTATCACGCGACTTATGCACATATACGGCACTATTTTAAGATGTACCAAAACATTTAATCATTTTAATTAAATTTCCACACCTTAAGCATACACCTTAAGAATCGCTGAGAACGTCTGTAATGCCTATGAAAATATCAAACAACTTATACACATACGCACTATTTTAAGATGCACGAAAACATTTAATTATTTTATTAAATTTCCACACCTTAAGCATAAACCTTAGGAATCGCTGAGAACGTTTGTAATGCCTATGAGAAAAAATCAGACAACTTATACACACATAACGCACTATTTAAAGATGCACGAAAACATTTAATTATTTTATTAATTGCCCGCACCTTAAGTATACACCTTGATAATTGCCGAGCACGGCGCTCTTGCTGTGAAACAATATCAGACGACTTATACACGTATAACGCACTATTTTAAGATGTACAAAAACATTTAATCATTTTATTTAAATCCCGCACCTTAAGAATATACCTTAAGACTCGCTAAGAACGGATGTAATTCTTATGAAAAGTATCAGACGACGTATACACATATAACGCACTGTTTTAAGATGTACGAAAACATTTAATTATTTTATTAAAATCCCGCACCTTAAGAATATTACTTAAGAATCGCTAAGAACGGATGTAATTCTTATGAAAAGTATCAGACAACTAATACACACATAACGCACTATTTTAAGAAGTACGGAAACATTTAATTATTTTATTAATTTCCCGCACCTTAAGAAAACATTTAATTATTTTATGAATTTCCAGCACCTTGGTATACACCTTGGGAATGACCAAAATCGGCGCTCTGTCTTATATAAAGTATCACGCGACTTATACACATATACGGCACTATTTTTAAATGCACCAAAACATTTAATTATTTTATTAAATTTCCACACCTTAAGAATCGCTGAGAACGTCTGTAATGCCTGTGAAAAATATCAGACAACTTATACACATATAACGCACTATTTTAAGCTGTACGAAAACATGTAATTATTTTATTAATTTCCCGCACCTGGAGTATACACCTTAAGGATCGCTGAAAACGGATGTCCTTCTTGGAAAAAGTTTCCGACGACTTATACACATTTAACGCATAGTTTAAGATGTACGAAAACATTTAATTATTTTATTAATTTCCCGCACCTTAAGTATACACCTCGACAATTGCAGAGCACGGCGCTCTTGATTAGAAACAATATCAGACGACTTAAACACATATAACGCACTATTTTAAGATGCACGAAAACATTTAATTATTTTATTAAAATCCCGCACCTTAAGTATACACATTAAGAATCGCCACGAACGGAACTCTGTCTTAGATAAAGTATCATGCGACTTATACACAAATAACGCACTATTTTAAGATGTACGGAAACATTTAATTATTTTATTAATTTCCCACACCTTAAGAACACATTTAATTATTTTATGAATTTCCAGCACCTTGGTATACACCTTAGGAATGACCAAAATCGGCGCTCTGTCTTATATAAAGTATCACGCGAATTATGCACATATAGATAAAGTATCATGCGACTTATACACAAATAACGCACTATTTTAAGATGTACGGAAACATTTAATTATTTTATTAATTTCCCACACCCTAAGAACACATTTAATTATTTTATGAATTTCCAGCACCTTGGTATACACCTTAGGAATGACCAAAATCGGCGCTCTGCCTTATATAAAGTATCACGCGAATTATGCACATATACGGCACTATTTTAATATGCACCAAAACATTTAATTAAATATTAAATTTCCACACCTTAAGCATACATCTTAAGAATCGCTGAGAACGTCTGTAATGCCTATGAAAAATATCAGACAACTTATACACATAAAACGCACTATTTAAAGATGTACGAAAACATTTAATTATTTTATTAATTTCCCGCACCTTAAGTATACACCTTGATAATTGCCGAGCACGGCGCTCTTGCTTTGAAACAATATCAGACGACTTATACACTTATAACGCACTATTTTAACTTGGGCATCATCAACAGCGGCGCTCTGTCTTAGATAAAGTATCAGGCGACTTATACGCAAATACGGCACTATTTTAAGATGCACCAAAACATTTAATTATTTTATTAAATTTCCGCACCTTAAGCACTCACCTTAAGACTCGCTGAGAACTGATGTAAGCCTATGAAAAATATCAGAGACTTATACACATATAACGCGCTATTTTAAGATTTACGAAAACATTTAATTATTTTATTAATTTCCCGCACCTTAAGTATACACCTTGATAATTGCCGAGCACGGCGCTCTTGCTTTGAAACAATATCAGACGACTTATACACATATAACGCACTATTTTAAGATGTACGAAAACATTTAATTATTTTATTAAAATCCAGCACCTTAAGAATATACCTTAAGAATCGCTAAGAACGGATGTAATTCTTATGAAAAGTATCAGACAACTTATACACACATAACGCACTATTTTAAGAAGTACGGAAACATTTAATTATTTTATTAATTTCCCGCACCTTAAGAAAACATTTAATTATTTTATGAATTTCCAGCACCTTGGTATACACCATGGAAATGACCAAAATCGGCGCTCTGTCTTATATAAAGTATCACGCGAATTATGCGCATATACGGCACTATTTTAATATGCACCAAAACATTTAATTAAATATTAAATTTCCACACCTTAAGCATACACCTTAAGAATCGCTGAGAACGTCTGTAATGCCTATGAAAAATATCAGACAACTTATACACATATAACGCACTATTTTAAGATGCACGAAAACATGTAATTATTTTATTAATTTCCCGCACCTGGAGTATACACCTTAAGGATCGCTGAAAACGGATGTCCTTCTTGGAAAAAGTTTCCGACGACTTATACACATTTAACGCATAGTTTAAGATGTACGAAAACATTTAATTATTTTATTAATTTCCCGCACCTTAAGTATACACCTCGACAATTGCAGAGCACGGCGCTCTTGATTAGAAACAATATCAGACGACTTATACACATATAACGCACTATTTTAAGATGCACGAAAACATTTAATTATTTTATTAAAATCCCGCACCTTAAGTATACACATTAAGAATCGCCACGAACGGAACTCTGTCTTAGATAAAGTATCATGCGACTTATACACAAATAACGCACTATTTTAAGAAGTACGGAAACATTTAATTATTTTATTAATTTCCCGCACCTTAAGAAAACATTTAATTATTTTATGAATTTCCAGCACCTTGGTATACACCATGGAAATGACCAAAATCGGCGCTCTGTCTTATATAAAGTATCACGCGAATTATGCGCATATACGGCACTATTTTAATATGCACCAAAACATTTAATTAAATATTAAATTTCCACACCTTAAGCATACACCTTAAGAATCGCTGAGAACGTCTGTAATGCCTATGAAAAATATCAGACAACTTATACACATATAACGCACTATTTTAAGATGCACGAAAACATGTAATTATTTTATTAATTTCCCGCACCTGGAGTATACACCTTAAGGATCGCTGAAAACGGATGTCCTTCTTGGAAAAAGTTTCCGACGACTTATACACATTTAACGCATAGTTTAAGATGTACGAAAACATTTAATTATTTTATTAATTTCCCGCACCTTAAGTATACACCTTGATAATTGCCGAGCACGGCGCTCTTGCTTTGAAACAATATCAGACGACTTATACACATATAACGCACTATTTTAAGATGTACGAAAACATTTAATTATTTTATTAAAATCCAGCACCTTAAGAATATACCTTAAGAATCGCTAAGAACGGATGTAATTCTTATGAAAAGTATCAGACAACTTATACACACATAACGCACTATTTTAAGAAGTACGGAAACATTTAATTATTTTATTAATTTCCCGCACCTTAAGAAAACATTTAATTATTTTATGAATTTCCAGCACCTTGGTATACACCATGGAAATGACCAAAATCGGCGCTCTGTCTTATATAAAGTATCACGCGACTTATACACATATACGACACTATTTTAAGATGCACCAAAACATTTAATTATTTTATTAAATTTCCACACCTTAAGCATGCACCTTAGGAATCGCTGAGAACGTTTGTAATGCATATGAGAAAAAAATCAGACAACTTATACACATATAACGCACTATTTAAAGATGTACGAAAACATTTAATTATTTTATTAATTTCCCGCACCTTAAGTATACACCTTGATAATTGCCGAGCACGGCGCTCTTGCTTTGAAACAATATCAGACGACTTATACACATATAACGCACTATTTTAAGATGTACGAAAACATTTAATTATTTTATTAAAATCCAGCACCTTAAGAATATACCTTAAGAATCGCTAAGAACGGATGTAATTCTTATGAAAAGTATCAGACAACTTATACACACATAACGCACTATTTTAAGAAGTACGGAAACATTTAATTATTTTATTAATTTCCCGCACCTTAAGAAAACATTTAATTATTTTATGAATTTCCAGCACCTTGGTATACACCATGGAAATGACCAAAATCGGCGCTCTGTCTTATATAAAGTATCACGCGACTTATACACATATACGACACTATTTTAAGATGCACCAAAACATTTAATTATTTTATTAAATTTCCACACCTTAAGCATGCACCTTAGGAATCGCTGAGAACGTTTGTAATGCATATGAGAAAAAAATCAGACAACTTATACACATATAACGCACTATTTAAAGATGTACGAAAACATTTAATTATTTTATTAATTTCCCGCACCTTAAGTATACACCTTGATAATTGCCGAGCACGGCGCTCTTGCTTTGAAACAATATCAGACGACTTATACACATATAACGCACTATTTTAACTTGGGCATCATCAACAGCGGCGCTCTGTCTTAGATAAAGTATCAGGCGACTTATACGCAAATACGGCACTATTTTAAGATGCACCAAAACATTTAATTATTTTATTAAATTTCCGCACCTTAAGCACTCACCTTAAGACTCGCTGAGAACGGATTTAAGCCTATGAAAAATATCAGACGACTTATACACATATAACGCGCTATTTTAAGATTTACGAAAACATTTTATTATTTTATTAATTTCCCGCACCTTAAGTATACACCTTGATAATTGCCGAGCACGGCGCTCTTGCTTTGAAACAATATCAGACGACTTATACACATATAACGCACTATTTTAAGATGTACGAAAACATTTAATTATTTTATTAAAATCCCGCACCTTAAGAACATTACCTAAGAATCGCTAAGAACGGATGTAATTCTTATGAACAGTATCAGACAACTAATACACACATAACGCACTATTTTAAGAAGTACGGAAACATTTAATTATTTTATTAATTTCCCGCACCTTAAGAAAACATTTAATTATTTTATGAATTTCCAGCACCTTGGTATACACCTTGGGAATGACCAAAATTGGCGCTCTGTCTTATATAAAGTATCACGCGACTTATACACATATACGGCACTATTTTAAGATGCACCAAAACATTTAATTATTTTATTAAATTTCCACACCTTAAGCATACACCTTAGGAATCGCTGAGAACGTTTGTAATGCATATGAGAAAAAAATCAGACAACTTATACACATATAACGCACTATTTAAAGATGTACGAAAACATTTAATTATTTTATTAATTTCCCGCACCTAAGAAAACATTTAATTATTTTATTAATTTCCCGCACCTTAAGAAAACATTTAATTATTTTATGCATTTTCAGCACCTTGGTATACACCTTGCGAATCGCGAAGAACGGCGCTCTGTCTTAGATAAAGTATCAGGCGACTTATACGCAAATACGGAACTATTTTAAGATGTACGAAAACATTTAATTATTTTATTAAATTTCCTCACCTTAAGCATATACCTTAAGAATCGCTGAGAACGTTTGTAATGCCTATGAAAAATATCAGACAACTTATACACATATAACGCACTATTTTAAGATGTACGAACACATTTAATTATTGTATTAATTTTCCGCACCTTAAGTATACACTTGAGAATCGGCGAGAACTGCCGTCCTTCTTACACAAAGTATCAGACGACGTATATACAAATAGCACACAATTTTAAGATGCACCAAAACATTTAATTATTTTATTTAATTTCCGAACTTTAAGCATTCACCTTAAGAATCGCTGAGTACGGCTGTAATGCCTATAAAAAAAAACAGACGACTTATACACATATAACGCACTATGTTAAGATGTACGAAAACATTTTATCATTTTAATAATTTCCCGCACCTTAAGTATACAACTTGATAATTGCCGAGCACGGCGCTCTTGCTTTGAAACAATATCAGACGACTTATACACATATAACGCACTATTTTAAGATGTACGAAAATATTTAATTATTTTATTAAAATCCAGCACCTTAAGTATACACATGAGGAATCGCCACGAACGGAACTCTGTCTTAGATAAAGTATCATGCGACTTATACACAAATAACGCACTATTTTAAGATGTACGAAAACCTTTAATTATTTTATTAATTTCCCGCACCTTAAGAAAACATTTAATTATTTTATGAATTTCCAGCACCTTGGTATACACCATGGAAATGACCAAAATCGGCGCTCTGTCTTATATAAAGTATCACGCGAATTATGCACATATACGGCACTATTTTAATATGCACCAAAACATTTAATTAAATATTAAATTTCCACACCTTAAGCATACACATTAGGAATCGCTGAGAACGTTTGTAATGCATATGAGAAAAAATCAGACAACTTATACACATATAACGCACTATTTAAAGATGTACGGAAACATGTAATTATTTTATTAATTTCCCGCACCTGGAGTATACACCTTAAGGATCGCTGAAAACGGATGTCCTTCTTGGAAAAAGTTTCCGACGACTTATACACATTTAACGCATAGTTTAAGATGTACGAAAACATTTAATTATTTTATTAATTTCCCGCACCTTAAGTATACACCTCGACAATTGCAGAGCACGGCGCTCTTGATTAGAAACAATATCAGACGACTTATACACATATAACGCACTATTTTAAGATGCACGAAAACATTAAATTATTTTATTAAAATCCCGCACCTTAAGTATACACATTAAGAATCGCCACGAACGGAACTCTGTCTTAGATAAAGTATCATGCGACTTATAAACAAAGAACGCACTATTTTAAGATGTACGAAAACATTTAATTATTTTATTAATTTCCCACACCTTAAGAACACATTTAATTATTTTATGAATTTCCAGCACCTTGGTATACACCTTGGGAATGACCAAAATCGGCGCTCTGTCTTATATAAAGTATCACGCGACTTATACACACATACGGCACTATTTTAAGATGCACCAAAAAATTTAATTATTTTATTAAATTTCCACACCTTAAGCATACACCTTAGGAATCGCTGAGAACGTTTGTAATGCATATGAGAAAAAAATCAGACAACTTATACACATATAACGCACTATTTAAAGATGTACGAAAACATTTAATTATTTTATTAATTTCCCGCGAATTATGCACATATACGGCACTATTTTAATATGCACCAAAACATTTAATTAAATATTAAATTTCCACACCTTAAGCATACACCTTAAGAATCGCTGAGAACGTCTGGAATGCCTATGAAAAATATCAGACAACTTATACACATATAACGCACTATTTTAAGATGCACGGAAACATGTAATTATTTTATTAATTTCCCGCACCTGGAGTATACACCTTAAGGATCGCTGAAAACGGATGTCCTTCTTGGAAAAAGTTTCCGACGACTTATACACATTTAACGCATAGTTTAAGATGTACGAAAACATTTAATTATTTTATTAATTTCCCGCACCTTAAGTATACACCTCGACAATTGCAGAGCACGGCGCTCTTGATTAGAAACAATATCAGACGACTTATACACATATAACGCACTATTTTAAGATGCACGAAAACATTAAATTATTTTATTAAAATCCCGCACCTTAAGTATACACATTAAGAATCGCCACGAACGGAACTCTGTCTTAGATAAAGTATCATGCGACTTATAAACAAAGAACGCACTATTTTAAGATGTACGAAAACATTTAATTATTTTATTAATTTCCCACACCTTAAGAACACATTTAATTATTTTATGAATTTTCAGCACCTTGGTATACACCTTGCGAATCGCGAAGAACGGCGCTCTGTCTTAGATAAAGTATCAGGCGACTAATACGCAAATACGGCACTATTTTAAGATGTACGAAAACATTTAATTATTTTATTAATTCCCCGCACCTAAGTATACACCTTGATAATTGCCGAGCACGGCGCTCTTGCTTTGAAACAATATCAGACGACGTATACACATATAACGCACTATTTTAAGATGTACGAAAACATTTAATTATTTTATTAAATTTCCGCACCTTAAGCACTCACCTTAAGACTCGCTGAGAACGGATGTAAGCCTATGAAAAATATCAGACGACTTATACACATATAACGCGCTATTTTAAGATTTACGAAAACATTTAATTATTTTATTAATTTCCCGCACCTTAAGTATACACCTTGATAATTGCCGAGCACGGCGCTCTTGCTTTGAAGCAATATCAGACGACTTATACACATATAACGCACTATTTTAAGATGTACGAAAACATTTAATTATTTTATTAAAATCCCGCACCTTAAGAATAATACCTAAGAATCGCTAAGAACGGATGTAATTCTTATGAACAGTATCAGACAACTAATACACACATAACGCACTATTTTAAGAAGTACGGAAACATTTAATTATTTTATTAATTTCCCGCACCTTAAGAAAACATTTAATTATTTTATGAATTTCCAGCACCTTGGTATACACCTTGGGAATGACCAAAATTGGCGCTCTGTCTTATATAAAGTATCACGCGACTTATACACATATACGGCACTATTTTAAGATGCACCAAAACATTTAATTATTGTATTAAATTTCCACACCTTAAGCATACACCTTAGGAATCGCTGAGAACGTTTGTAATGCATATGAGAAAAAAATCAGACAACTTATACACATATAACGCACTATTTAAAGATGTACGAAAACATTTAATTATTTTATTAATTTCCCGCACCTTAAGAAAACATTTAATTATTTTATGCATTTTCAGCACCTTGGTATACACCTTGCGAATCGCGAAGAACGGCGCTCTGTCTTAGATAAAGTATCAGGCGACTAATACGCAAATACGGCACTATTTTAAGATGTACGAAAACATTTAATTATTTTATTAATTCCCCGCACCTTAAGTATACACCTTGATAATTGCCGAGCACGGCGCTCTTGCTTTGAAACAATATCAGACGACGTATACACATATAACGCACTATTTTAAGATGTACGAAAACATTTAATTATTTTATTAAAATCCCGCACCTTAAGAATATTACCTAAGAATCGCTAAGAACGGATGTAATTCCTCTGAACAGTATCAGACAACTAATACACATATAACGCACTATTTTAACTTGGGCATCATCAACAGCGGCGCTCTGTCTTAGATAAAGTATCAGGCGACTTATACGCAAATACGGCACTATTTTAAGATGCACCAAAACATTTAATTATTTTATTAAATTTCCGCACCTTAAGCACTCACCTTAAGACTCGCTGAGAACGGATGTAAGCCTATGAAAAATATCAGACGACTTATACACATATAACGCGCTATTTTAAGATTTACGAAAACATTTAATTATTTTATTAATTTCCCGCACCTTAAGTATACACCTTGATAATTGCCGAGCACGGCGCTCTTGCTTTGAAGCAATATCAGACGACTTATACACATATAACGCACTATTTTAAGATGTACGAAAACATTTAATTATTTTATTAAAATCCCGCACCTTAAGAATAATACCTAAGAATCGCTAAGAACGGATGTAATTCTTATGAACAGTATCAGACAACTAATACACACATAACGCACTATTTTAAGAAGTACGGAAACATTTAATTATTTTATTAATTTCCCGCACCTTAAGAAAACATTTAATTATTTTATGAATTTCCAGCACCTTGGTATACACCTTGGGAATGACCAAAATTGGCGCTCTGTCTTATATAAAGTATCACGCGACTTATACACATATACGGCACTATTTTAAGATGCACCAAAACATTTAATTATTGTATTAAATTTCCACACCTTAAGCATACACCTTAGGAATCGCTGAGAACGTTTGTAATGCATATGAGAAAAAAATCAGACAACTTATACACATATAACGCACTATTTAAAGATGTACGAAAACATTTAATTATTTTATTAATTTCCCGCACCTTAAGAAAACATTTAATTATTTTATGCATTTTCAGCACCTTGGTATACACCTTGCGAATCGCGAAGAACGGCGCTCTGTCTTAGATAAAGTATCAGGCGACTTATACGCAAATACGGCACTATTTTAAGATGTACGAAAACATTTAATTATTTTATTAATTCCCCGCACCTTAAGTATACACCTTGATAATTGCCGATCACGGCGCTCTTGCTTTGAAACATTATCAGACGACTTATACACATATAACGTACTATTTTAAGATGTACGAAAACATTTAATTATTTTATTAAAATCCAGCACCTTAAGAATATACCTTAAGAATCGCTAAGAACGGATGTAATTCTTATGAAAAGTATCAGACAACTTATACACATATAACGCTCTATTTTAAAATGTACGGAAACATTTAATTATTATATTAATTTCCCGCACCTTAAGAAAACATTTAATTATATTATGAATTTCCAGCACCTTGGTATACACCTTGCGAATAGCGAAGAACGGCGCTCTGTCTTAGATAAAGTATCAGGCGACTTATACGCAAATACGGAACTATTTTAAGATGTACGAAAACATTTAATTATTTTATTAAATTTCCTCACCTTAAGCATATACCTTAAGAATCGCTGAGAACGTTTGTAATGCCTATGAAAAATATCAGACAACTTATACACATATAACGCACTATTTTAAGATGTACGAACACATTTAATTATTGTATTAATTTTCCGGACCTTAAGTATACACTTGAGAATCGGCGAGAACTGCCGTCCTTCTTACACAAAGTATCAGACAACGTATATACAAATAGCACACAATTTTAAGATGCACCAAAACATTTAATTATTTTATTTAATTTCCGAACTTTAAGCATTCACCTTAAGAATCGCTGAGTACGGCTGTAATGCCTATAAAAAAACAGACGACTTATACACATATAACGCACTATGTTAAGATGTACGAAAACATTTATTTATTTTATTAAACTCCCTAAATTATTAAATTTCCCGCACCTTAAGTATACAAATTGATAATTGCCGAGCACGGCGCTCTTGCTTTGAAACAATATCAGACGACTTATACACATATAACGCGCTCTTTTAAGATGTACGAAAACCTTTAATTATTTTATTAATTTCCCGCACCTTAAGAAAACATTTAATTATTTTATGAATTTCCAGCACCTTGGTATACACCTTGGGAATGACCAAAATCGGCGCTCTGTCTTATATAAAGTATCACGCGACTTATGCACATATACGGCACTATTTTAAGATGTACCAAAACCTTTAATTATATTATTAAATTTCCACACCTTAAGCATACACCTTAGGAATCGCTGAGAACGTTTGTAATGTATATGAGAAAAAAATCAGACAACTTATACACATATAACGCACTATTTTAAGATGTACGAAAACATTTAATTATTTTATTAATTTCCCGCACCTTAAGTATACACCTTGATAATTGCCGAGCACGGCGCTCTTGCTTTGAAACAATATCAGACGACTTATACACATATAACGCACTATTTTAAGAAGTACGGAAACATTTAATTATTTTATTAATTTCCCGCACCTTAAGAAAACATTTAATTATTTTATGAATTTCCAGCACCTTGGTATACACCATGGAAATGACCAAAATCGGCGCTCTGTCTTATATAAAGTATCACGCGAATTATGCACATATACAGCACTATTTTAATATGCACCAAAACATTTAATTAAATATTAAATTTCCACACCTTAAGCATACACCTTAGGAATCGCGGAAAACGTCTGTAATGCATATGAGAAAAAAATCAGACAACTTATACACATATAACGCACTTTTTTAAGATGCACGGAAACATTTAATTATTTTATTAATTTCCCGCACCTTAAGTATACACCTTGATAATTGCCGAGCACGGCGCTCTTGCTTTGAAACAATATCAGACGACTTATACACATATAACGCACTATTTTAAGATATACGAAAACATTTAATTATTTTATTAAAATCCCGCACCTTAAGTATATTACTTAAGAATCGCTAAGAACGGATGTAATTCTAATGAACAGTATCAGACAACTAATACACACATAACGCACTATTTTAAGAAGTACGGAAACATTTAATTATTTTATTAATTTCCCGCACCTGGAGTATACACCTTAAGGATCGCTGAAAACGGATGTCCTTCTTGGAAAAAGTTTCCGACGACTTATACACATTTAACGCATAGTTTAAGATGTACGAAAACATTTAATTATTTTATTAATTTCCCGCACCTTAAGTATACACCTCGACAATTGCAGAGCACGGCGCTCTTGATTAGAAACAATATAAGACGACTTATACACATATAACGCACTATTTTAAGATGCACGAAAACATTTAATTATTTTATTAAAATCCCGCACCTTAAGTATACACATTAAGAATCGCCACGAACGGAACTCGGTCTTAGATAAAGTATCATGCGACTTATACACAAATAACGCACTATTTTAAGATGTACGAAAACATTTAATTATTTTATTAATTTCCCACACCTTAAGAACACATTTAATTATTTTATGAATTTCCAGCACCTTGGTATACACCTTGGGAATGACCAAAATCGGCGCTCTGTCTTATATAAACTATCACGCGACTTATACACATATACGGCACTATTTTAAGATGCACCAAAAAATTTAATTATTTTATTAAATTTCCACACCTTAAGCATACACCTTAGGAATCGCTGAGAACGTTTGTAATGCATATGAGAAAAAAATCAGACAACTTATACACATATAACGCACTATTTAAAGATGTACGAAAACATTTAATTATTTTATTAATTTCCCGCACCTTAAGTATACACCTTGATAATTGCCGAGCACGGCGCTCTTGCTTTGAAACAATATCAGACGACTTATACACATATAACGC
>NW_025224976.1:0-51666 GCF_016746235.2 Drosophila teissieri
TTTATTTTCCCGCACCATAAGTATACACCTTGAGAATCGCCGAGAACGGCGCTCTTTCTTAGATAAAATCAGCCGACTTATACACATATAACGCACATTTTAAGATGTACGAAAACATTGAGTTATTTTATTAACTTTTACACTTATACACATATAACGCACTATTTTAAGATGTACGAAAACATTTAGTTATTTTATTAATTTCCCGCACCTTAAGTATACACCTTAAGAATTGCCGAGAGGCGCTCTTTCTTAGATAAAATATCAGCGACTTATACACATATAACGCACTATTTTAAGATGTACGATAACATTAATTGTTTTATTAAATTTCCGCACCTTAAGTATACACCTTGAGAATCGCGGAGAACAGCTGTAATTCTTAGAAAATATAATTATTTTATTAAATTCCCGCACCTTAAGTATACACCTTGAGAATCGCCGAGAACGGCTGTCCTTCGTTGAAAAAGTATCAGGCAACTTATACACATATAAGGCACTATTTTAAGATGTACGATAACATTTAATTGCTTTATTAAATTTACGCACCTTAAGTATACACCTTGAGAATCGCTGAAAACGGCTGTAATTCTTAGAAAAATATTAATTATTTTATTAAATTCCCGCACCTAAAGTATACACCTTGAGAATCGCTGAGAACGGCTGTCATTCTTAGAAAAAATATCAGAAGACTTATACACATATAACGCACTATTTTAAGATGTACAAAGACATTTAACTATTTTATTAAATTTTCGCACCTTAAGTATACCCCTTGAGAATCGCCGAGAACGGCGCTCTTTCTTAGAAAAAGTATCAGACAACTTATACACATCTAACTCACTATTTTAAGATGTACGAAAACATTTAATTATTTTATTAATTTCCCGAGAACGGCGCTCTTTAATTATTTATTTAATTATTTTATTAATTTCCCGCACCATAAGTATACACCTTGAGAATCGCGAGAACGGCTGTCCTTCGTAGGAAAAGTATCAGGCAGCTTATACACATATAACGCACTATTTTAAGATGTAAGATAACATTTAATTGCTTTATTAAATTCACGCACCTTAAGTATACACCTTGAGAATCGCCGAGAACGACTGTCCTTCGTAGAAAAAGTATCAGGCAACTTATACACATATAACTCACTATTTTCAGATGTAAGATAACATTGAGTTATTTAATTAACTTTTACACTTATACACATATAACGCACTATTTTAAGATGTACGAAAACATTTAGTTATTTTATTAAATTCCCGCACCTTAAGTATACACCTTGAGAATTGCCGAGAACGGCGCTCTTTCTTAGATAAAATATCAGCCGACTTATACACATATAACGCACTATTTTAAGATGTACGATAACATTTAATTGCTTTATTAAATTCACGCACCATAAGTATACACCTTGAGAATCGCCGAGAAGGGCTGCCCTTGTAGAAAAGTATCAGGCAACTTATACACATATAACTCACTATTTTAAGATGTACGAAAACATTTAGTTATTTTATTAATTTCCCGCACCCTAAGTATACACCTTGAGAATTGCCGAGAACGGCGCTCTTTCTTAGATAAAATATCAGCCGACTTATACACATATAACGCACTATTTTAAGATGTACGATAACATTTAATTGCTTTATTAAATTCACGCACCATAAGTATACACCTTGAGAATCGCCGAGAACGGCTGTCCTTCGTTGAAAAAGTATCAGGCAACTTATACACATATAACTCACTATTTTAAGATGTACGAAAACATTTAATTATTTTATTAATTCCCGCACCATAAGTATACACCTTGAGAATCGCCGAGAACGGCTGTCCTTGTAGAAAAGTATCAGGCAACTTATACACATATAACGCACTATTTTAAGATGTTACGAAAACATTTAGTTATTTATTAAATTTTACACTTATACACATATAACGCAACTATTTTAAGATGTACGAAAACATTTAGTTTATTTTATTAGATTTCCCCGCACCTTAAGTATACCACCTTGAGAATTGCCGAGAACGGCGCTCTTTCTTAGATAAAATATCAGCCGACTTATACACATATAACGCACTATTTTAAGATGTACGATAACATTTAATTGCTTTATTAAATTCACGCACCTTAAGTATACACCTTGAGATTCGCTGAGAAAGGCTGTAATTCTTAGAAAAATATTTAGTATTTTTATTAAATTCCCGCACCTAAATATACACCGTGAGAATCGCTGAGAACGGGCTGTCATTCTTAGAAAAAATATCAGACGACTTATACACATATAACGCACTATTTTAAGATGTACGAAAACTTTTAATTATTTATTTATTTCCCGCGCCTTAAGTATACCCTTTGAGAATCGCCGAGAACGGCTGTCTTTCTTAGAAAAAGTATCAGACGACTTATACACATATAACGCACTATTTTAAGATGTACGATAACATTTAATTGTTTTATTAAATTCACGCACCTTAAGTATACACCTTGAGAATCGCTGAGAACGGCTGTAATTCTTAGAAAAATATTTTATATTTTTATTAAATTCCCGCACCTTAAGTATACACCTTGAGAATCGCCGAGAACGGCTGTCCTTCGTTGAAAAAGTATCAGGCAACTTATACACATATAACTCACTAATTTAAGATGTACGAAAACATTTAATTATTTATTAATTTCCCGAGAACGGCGCTCTTTCTTAGATAAAATATCAGCCGACTTATACACATATAACTTACTATTTTAAGATGTACGATAACATTTAACTATTTTATTAATTTCCCGCACCTTAAATATACACCTTGCGAATCGCCAAGAACGGCGCTCTTTCTTAGATAAAGTATCAGGCGACTTATACACATATAACTCACTATTTTCAGATGTACGATAACATTTAATTATTTTATTACACCTTTAAGTATACACCTTGAGAATCGCCGAGAACGGCTGTCCTTGTAGAAAAAGAATCAGGCACTTATACACATATAACGCACTATTTAAGATGTACGAAAACATTTAGGTATTATATTAATTTCCCGCACCTTAAGTATACACCTTGAGAATTGCCGAGAACGGCGCTCTTTCTTAGATAAAATATCAGCCGACTTATAAACATATAACGCACTATTTTAAGATGTACGATAACATTAATTGTTTTATTAAATTCGCGCACCTTAAGTATGCACCTTGAGAATCGCTGAGAACGGCTGTAATTCTTACAAAAATATTAATTATTTTATTAAATTCCCGCACCTTAAGTATACACCTTGAGAATCTCCGAGAACGGCTGTCCTTCGTTGAAAAAGTATCAGGCAACTTATACACATATATAATATTATAGTTATTTTATTAATTTCCCACACCTTAAGTATACACCTTGAGAATTTCCGAGAACGGCGCTCTTTCTTAGATAAAATATCAGACGACTTATACACATATAACGCACTATTTTAAGATGTACGATAACATTTAATTGTTTTATTTAATTTCCGCACCTTAAGTTAAGTATACAGCCTTGAGAATCGCCGAGAACGGCTGTCCTTCGTTGAAAAGTATCAGGCAACTTATACACATATAACTCACTATTTTAAGATGTACGAAAACATTTAGTTATTTTATTAATTTCCCGCACCCTAAGTTACACCTTGAGAATTGCCGAGAACGGCGCTCTTTCTTAGATAAAATATCAGCCGACTTATACACATATAACGCACTATTTTAAGATGTACGATAACATTTAATTGCTTTATTAAATTCACGCACCATAAGTATACACCTTGAGAATCGCCGAGAACGGCTGTCCTTCGTTGAAAAAGTATCAGGCAACTTATACACATATAACTCACTATTTTAAGATGTACGAAAACATTTAATTATTTTATTAATTTCCCGCACCATAAGTATACACCTTGAGAATCGCCGAGAACGGCTGTCCTTGTAGAAAAGTATCAGGCAACTTATACACATATAACGCACTATTTTAAGATGTACGAAAACATTTAGTTATTTTATTAAATTTTACACTTATACACATATAACGCACTATTTTAAGATGTACGAAAACATTTAGTTATTTTATTAATTTCCCGCACCTTAAGTATACACCTTGAGAATTGCCGAGAACGGCGCTCTTTCTTAGATAAAATATCAGCCGACTTATACACATATAACGCACTATTTTAAGATGTACGATAACATTTAATTGCTTTATTAAATTCACGCACCTTAAGTATACACCTTGAGAATCTCCGAGAACGGCGCTCTTTCTTAGATAAAATATAAGCCGACTTATACACATATAACGCACTATTTTAAGATGTACGATAACATTTAATTGCTTTATTAAATTCACGCACCTTAAGTATACACCTTGAGAATCGCTGAAAACGGCTGTAATTCTTACAAAAATATTAATTATTTTATTAAATTCCCGCACCTTAAGTATACACCTTGAGAATCTCCGAGAACGGCTGTCCTTCGTTGAAAAAGTATCAGGCAACTTATACACGTATATAATATTATAGTTATTTTATTAATTTCCCACACCTTAAGTATACACCTTGAGAATTTCCGAGAACGGCGCTCTTTCTTAGATAAAATATCAGACGACTTATACACATATAACGCACTATTTTAAGATGTACGATAACATTTAATTGTTTTATTTAATTTCCGCACCTTAAGTATACACCTTGAGAATCGCGGAGAACGGCTGTAATTCTTAGAAAAATATGAATTATTTTGTTAAATTCCCGCACCTTAAGTATACACCTTGAGAATCTCCGAGAACGGCTGTCCTTCGTTGAAAAAGTATCAGGCAACTTATACACATATATAATATTATAGTTATTTTATTAATTTCCCACACCTTAAGTATACACCTTGAGAATTTCCGAGAACGGCGCTCTTTCTTAGATAAAATATCAGACGACTTATACACATATAACGCACTATTTTAAGATGTACGATAACATTTAATTGTTTTATTTAATTTCCGCACCTTAAGTATACACCTTGAGATTCGCTGAGAACGGCTGTAATTCTTAGAAAAATATTTAGTATTTTATTAAATTCCCGCACCTAAAGTATACACCGTGAGAATCGCTGAGAACGGCTGTCATTCTTAGAAAAAATATCAGACGACTTATACACATATAACGCACTATTTTAAGATGTACGAAAACTTTTAATTATTTTATTTATTTCCGGCGCCTTAAGTATACCCTTTGAGAATCGCCGAGAACGGCTGTCTTTCTTAGAAAAAGTATCAGACGACTTATACACATATAACGCACTATTTTAAGATGTACGATAACATTTAATTGTTTTATTAAATTCACGCACCTTAAGTATACACCTTGAGAATCGCTGAGAACGGCTGTAATTCTTAGAAAAATATTAATTATTTTATTAAATTCCCGCACCTTAAGTATACACCTTGAGAATCGCCGAGAACGGCTGTCCTTCGTTGAAAAAGTATCAGGCAACTTATACACATATAACTCACTAATTTAAGATGTACGAAAACATTTAATTATTTTATTAATTTCCCGAGAACGGCGCTCTTTCTTAGATAAAATATCAGCCGACTTATACACATATAACGCACTATTTTAAGATGTACGAAAACATTTAATTATTTTATTAATTTCCCGAGAACGGCGCTCTTTCTTAGATAAAATATCAGCCGACTTATACACATATAACTTACTATTTTAAGATGTACGATAACATTTAACTATTTTATTAATTTCCCGCACCTTAAATATACACCTTGCGAATCGCCAAGAACGGCGCTCTTTCTTAGATAAAGTATCAGGCGACTTATACACATATAACTCACTATTTTCAGATGTACGATAACATTTAGGTATTATATTAATTTCCCGCACCTTAAGTATACACCTTGAGAATTGCCGAGAACGGCGCTCTTTCTTAGATAAAATATCATCCGACTTATAAACATATAACGCACTATTTTAAGATGTACGATAACATTTAATTGTTTTATTAAATTCGCGCACCTTAAGTATACACCTTGAGAATCGCTGAAAACGGCTGTAATTCTTACAAAAATATAATTATTTTATTAAATTCCCGCACCTTAAGTATACACCTTGAGAATCTCCGAGAACGGCTGTCCTTCGTTGAAAAAGTATCAGGCAACTTATACACATATATAATATTATAGTTATTTTATTAATTTCCCACACCTTAAGTATACACCTTGAGAATTTCCGAGAACGGCGCTCTTTCTTAGATAAAATATCAGACGACTTATACACATATAACGCACTATTTTAAGATGTACGATAACATTTAATTGTTTTATTTAATTTCCGCACCTTAAGTATACACCTTGAGAATCGCGGAGAACGGCTGTAATTCTTAGAAAAATATGAATTATTTTGTTAAATTCCCGCACCTTAAGTATACACCTTGAGAATCGCCGAGAACGGCTGTCCTTCGTAGGAAAAGTATCAGGCAACTTACACACATATAACGCACTATTTAAGGTGTACGATAACATTTAATTGCTTTATTAAATTGACGCACCTTAAGTATACACCTTGAGAATTGCCGAGAACGCCTGTAATTCTTAGAAAAAGTATCAGGCAACTTATACACATATAACGCACTATTTTAAGATGTACGATAACATTTAATTGTTTTATTTAATTTCCGCACCTTAAGTATACACCTTGAGAATCGCGGAGAACGGCTGTAATTCTTAGAAAAATATGAATTATTTTGTTAAATTCCCGCACCTTAAGTATACACCTTGAGAATCGCCGAGAACGGCTGTCCTTCGTAGGAAAAGTATCAGGCAACTTACACACATATAACGCACTATTTTAAGGTGTACGATAACATTTAATTGCTTTATTAAATTGACGCACCTTAAGTATACACCTTGAGAATTGCCGAGAACGCCTGTAATTCTTAGAAAAAGTATCAGGCAACTTATACACATATAACGCACTATTTTAAGATGTACGATAACATTTAATTGCTTTATTAAATTCACGCACCTTAAGTATACACCTTGAGAATCGCCGAGAACGGCGCTCTTTCTTAGATAAAATATAAGCCGACTTATACACATATAACGCACTATTTTAAAATATACGATAAAATTTAATTTCTTTATTAAATTCACGCACCTTAAGTATACACCTTGAGATTCGCTGAGAACGGCTGTAATTCTTAAAAAAATATTTATTATTTTATTAAATTCCCGCACCTAAAGTATACACCTTGAGAATCGCTGAGAACGGCTGTCATTCTTAGAAAAATATCAGACGACTTATACACATATAACGCACTGTTTTAAGATGTACGAAAACTTTTAATTATTTTATTTATTTCCCGCGCCTTAAGTATACCCCTTGAGAATCGCCGAGAACGGCTGTCCTTCTTAGAAAAAGTATCAGACAACTTATACACATATAACGCACTATTTTAAGATGTACAAAGACATTTAACTATTTTATTAAATTTTCGCACCTTACGTATACACCTTGAGAATTGCCAAGCACGGCGCTCTTACTTAGAAAAATATCAGACGACTTATACACATATAACGCACTATTTTAAGATGTACGAAAACAATTAGTTATTTTATTAATTTCCTGCACCTTAAGTATACACCTTGAGAATTTTCGAGAACGGCGCTCTTTCTTAGATAAAATATCAGCCGACTTATACACATATAACTCACTATTTTAAGATGTACGATAACATTTAATTATTTTATTAATTTCTCGCACCATAAGTATACACCTTGAGAATCGACGAGAACGGCTGTCCTTGTAGAAAAGTATCAGGCAACTTATAAACATATAACGCACTATTTTAAGATGTACGAAAACATTTAGTTATTTTATTTATTTCCCGCACCTTAAATATACACCTTGCGAATCGCCAAGAACGGCGCTCTTTCTTAGATAAAGTATCAGGCGACTTATACACATATAACTCACTATTTTCAGATGTACGATAACATTTAATTATTTTATTACACCTTTAATTAAGTATACACCTTGAGAATCGCCGAGAACGGCTGTCCTTGTAGAAAAAGAATCAGGCAACTTATACACATATAACGCACTATTTTAAGATGTACGAAAACAATTAGTTATTTTATTAATTTCCTGCACCTTAAGTATACACCTTGAGAATTTTCGAGAACGGCGCTCTTTCTTAGATAAAATATCAGACGACTTATACACATATAAGGCATATTTATGATGTACGAAAACAATTAGTTATTTTATTAATTTCCCGCACCTTAAGTATACACCTTGAGAATTGCCGAGAACGGCGCTCTTTCTTAGATAAAATATCAGCCGACTTATACACATATAACGCACTATTTAAGATGTACGATAACATTTCACTGCTTTGTTAAATTCACGAACCTTAAGTATACACCTTGAGAATCGCTGAGAACGCCTGTAATTCTTAGAAAAAGTATCAGGCAACTTATACACATATAACTCACTAATTTAAGATGTACGAAAACATTTAATTATTTTATTAATTTCCCGAGAACGGCGCTCTTTCTTAGATAAAATATCAGCCGACTTATACACATATAACTTACTATTTTAAGATGTACGATAACATTTAACTATTTTATTAATTTCCCGCACCTTAAATATACACCTTGCGAATCGCCAAGAACGGCGCTCTTTCTTAGATAAAGTATCAGGCGACTTATACACATATAACTTACTATTTTAAGATGTACGAAAACATTTAGTTAATTTATTAATTTCCCGCACCTTAAGTATACACCTTGAGAATTGCCGAGAACGGCGCTCTTTTCTTAGCAAAAGTATCAGACAACTTATACACATATAACGCACTATTTTAAGATGTACGATAACATTTAATTGTTTTATTTAATTTCCGCACCTTAAGTATACACCTTGAGAATTGCCGAGAACGGCGCTCTTTCTTAGATAAAATATCAGCCGACTTATACACATATAACGCACTATTTTAAGATGTACGATAACATTTCACTGCTTTGTTAAATTCACGAACCTTAAGTATACACCTTGAGAATTGCCGAGAACGGCGCTCTTTCTTAGCAAAAGTATCAGACAACTTATACACATATAACGCACTATTTTAAGATGTACGATAACATTTAATTGTTTTATTTAATTTCCGCACCTTAAGTATACACCTTGAGAATCGCGGAGAACGGCTGTAATTCTTACAAAAATATTAATTATTTTATTAATTCCCGCACCTTAAGTATACACCTTGAGAATCTCCGAGAACGGCTGTCCTTCGTTGAAAAAGTATCAGGCAACTTATACACATATATAATATTATAGTTATTTTATTAATTTCCCACACCTTAAGTATACACCTTGAGAATTTCCGAGAACGGCGCTCTTTCTTAGATAAAATATCAGCCGACTTATAAACATATAACGCACTATTTTAAGATGTACGATAACATTTAATTGTTTTATTAAATTCGCGCACCTTAAGTATACACCTTGAGAATCGCCAAGAACAGCGCTCTTTCTTAGATAAAGTATCAGGCGACTTATACACATATAACTCACTATTTTCAGATGTACGATAACATTTAATTATTTTATTACACCTTTAATTAAGTATACACCTTGAGAATCGCCGAGAACGGCTGTCCTTGTAGAAAAAGAATCAGGCAACTTATACACATATAACGCACTATTTTAAGATGTACGAAAACATTTAGGTATTATATTAATTTCCCGCACCTTAAGTATACACCTTTAGAATTGCTGAGAACGGCGCTCTTTCTTAGATAAAATATCAGCCGACTTATACACATATAACGCACTATTTTAAGATGTACGATAACATTTAATTGCTTTATTAAATTCACGCACCTTAAGTATACACCTTGAGAATCGCCGAGAACGGCGCTCTTTCTTAGATAAATATAAGCCGACTTATACACATATAACGCACTATTTTAAGATGTACGATAACATTTAATTGCTTTATTAAATTCACGCACCTTAAGTATACACCTTGAGATTCGCTGAGAACGGCTGTAATTCTTAGAAAAATATTTAGTATTTTATTAAATTCCCGCACCTAAAGTATACACCGTGAGAATCGCTGAGAACGGCGCTCTTACCTAGAAAAAATATCAGACGACTTATACACATATAACGCACTATTTTAAGATGTACGAAAACTTTTAATTATTTTATTTATTTCCCGCGCCTTAAGTATACCCTTTGAGAATCGCCGAGAACGGCTGTCTTTCTTAGCAAAAGTATCAGACAACTTATACACATATAACGCACTATTTTAAGATGTACGATAACATTTAATTGTTTTATTTAATTTCCGTACCTTAAGTATACACCTTGAGAATCGCGGAGAACGGCTGTAATTCTTACAAAAATATTAATTATTTTATTAAATTCCCGCACCTTAAGTATACACCTTGAGAATCTCCGAGAACGGCTGTCCTTCGTTGAAAAAGTATCAGGCAACTTATACACATATATAATATTATAGTTATTTTATTAATTTCCCACACCTTAAGTATACACCTTGAGAATTTCCGAGAACGGCGCTCTTTCTTAGATAAAATATCAGCCGACTTATAAACATATAACGCACTATTTTAAGATGTACGATAACATTTAATTGTTTTATTAAATTCGCGCACCTTAAGTATACACCTTGAGAATCGCCAAGAACAGCGCTCTTTCTTAGATAAAGTATCAGGCGACTTATACACATATAACTCACTATTTTCAGATGTACGATAACATTTAATTATTTTATTACACCTTTAATTAAGTATACACCTTGAGAATCGCCGAGAACGGCTGTCCTTGTAGAAAAAGAATCAGGCAACTTATACACATATAACGCACTATTTTAAGATGTACGAAAACATTTAGGTATTATATTAATTTCCCGCACCTTAAGTATACACCTTGAGAATTGCTGAGAACGGCGCTCTTTCTTAGATAAAATATCAGCCGACTTATACACATATAACGCACTATTTTAAGATGTACGATAACATTTAATTGTTTTATTAAATTCGCGCACCTTAAGTATACACCTTGAGAATCGCTGAGAACGGCTGTAATTCTTACAAAAATATTAATTATTTTATTAAATTCCCGCACCTTAAGTATACACCTTGAGAATCTCCGAGAACGGCTGTCCTTCGTTGAAAAAGTATCAGGCAACTTATACACATATATAATATAATAGTTATTTTATTAATTTCCCACACCTTAAGTATACACCTTGAGAATTTCCGAGAACGGCGCTCTTTCTTAGATAAAATATCAGACGACTTATACACATATAACGCACTATTTTAAGATGTACGATAACATTTAATTGTTTTATTTAATTTCCGCACCTTAAGTATACACCTTGAGAATCGCGAAGAACGGCTGTAATTCTTAGAAAAATATTAATTATTTTGTTAAATTTCCGCACCTTAAGTATACACCTTGAGAATCGCCGAGAACGGCTGTCCTTCGTTGAAAAAGTATCAGGCAACTTATACACATATAACGCACTATTTTAAGATGTACGATAACATTTAATTGCTTTATTAAATTTACGCACCTTAAGTATACACCTTGAGAATCGCTGAGAACGGCTGTAATTCTTAGAAAAATATTAATTATTTTATTAAATTCCCGCACCTAAAGTATACACCTTGACAATCGCTGAGAACGGCTGTCATTCTTAGAAAAAATATCAGAAGACTTATACACATATAACGCACTATTTTAAGATGTACAAAGACATTTAACTATTTTATTAAATTTTCGCAACTTAAGTATACCCCTTGAGAATCGCCGAGAACGGCGCTCTTTCTTAGAAAAAGTATCAGACAACTTATACACATCTAACTCACTATTTTAAGATGTACGAAAACATTTAATTATTTTATTAATTTCCCGAGAACGGCGCTCTTTAATTATTTATTTAATTATTTTATTAATTTCCCGCACCATAAGTATACACCTTGAGAATCGCCGAGAACGGCTGTCCTTCGTTGAAAAAGTATCAGGCAACTTACACACATATAACGCACTATTTTAAGGTGTACGATAACATTTAATTGCTTTATTAAAGTGACGCACCTTAAGTATACACCTTGAGAATTGCTGAGAACGCCTGTAATTCTTAGAAAAAGTATCAGGCAACTTATACACATATAACGCACTATTTTAAGATGTACGATAAAATTTAATTTCTTTATTAAATTCACGCACCTTAAGTATACACCTAGAGAATTTCCGAGAACAGCGCTCTTTCTTAGATAAAATATCAGCCGACTTATACACATATAACGCACTATTTTAAAATGTACGATAAAATTTAATTTCTTTATTAAATTCACGCACCTTAAGTATACACCTAGAGAATTTCCGAGAACAGCGCTCTTTCTTAGATAAAATATCAGCCGACTTATACACATATAACTCACTATTTTAAGATGTACGATAACATTTAATTATTTTATTAATTTCTCGCACCATAGGTATACACCTTGAGAATCGACGAGAACGGCTGTCCTTGTAGAAAAGTATCAGGCAACTTATAAACATATAACGCACTATTTTAAGATGTACGAAAACATTTAGTTATTTTATTAATTTCCCGCACCTTAGGTATACACCTTGAGAATTGCCGAGAACGGCGCTCTTTCTTAGATAAAATATCAGCCGACTTATACACATATAACGCACTATTTTAAGATGTACGATAACATTTCACTGCTTTATTAAATTCACGCACCTTAAGAATACACCTTGAGAATCGCTGAGAACGCCTGTAATTCTTAGAAAAAGTATCAGGCAACTTATACACATATAACGCACTATTTTAAGATGTACGATAACATTTAATTGCTTTATTAAATTCACGCACTTTAAGTATTCACCTTGAGAATCGCCGAGAACGGCGCTCTTTCTTAGATAAAATATAAGCCGACTTATACACATATAACGCAATATTTTAAGATGTACGATAACATTTAATTGCTTTATTAAATTCACGCACCTTAAGTATACACCTTGAGATTCGCTGAGAACGGCTGTAATTCTTAGAAAAATATTTATTATTTTATTAAATTCCCGCACCTAAAGTATACACCGTGAGAATCGCTGAGAACGGCTGTCATTCTTAGAAAAAATATCAGACGACTTATACACATATAACGCACTATTTTAAGATGTACGAAAACTTTAATTATTTTATTTATTTCCGCGCCTTAAGTATAGCCTTGAGAATCGCCGAGACGGCTGTCTTTCTTAGAAAAGTATCAGACAACTTATACACATATAACGCACTATTTAAGATGTACAAAGCATTTAACTATTTATTAAATTTTCGCACCTTACGTATACACCTTGAGAATTTCCGAGAACGGCGCTCTTTCTTAGATAAAATATCAGCCGACTTATACACATATAACTCACTATTTTAAGATGTACGATAACATTTAATTATTTTATTAATTTCCCGCACCATAAGTATACACCTTGAGAATCGCCGAGAACGGCGCTCTTTCTTAGATAAAATATCAGCCGACTTATACACATATAACGCACTATTTTAAGATGTACGAAAACATTGAGTTATTTTATTAACTTTTACACTTATACACATATAACGCACTATTTTAAGATGTACGAAAACATTTAGTTATTTTATTAATTTCCCGCACCTTAAGTATACACCTTAAGAATTGCCGAGAACGGCGCTCTTTCTTAGATAAAATATCAGCCGACTTATACACATATAACGCACTATTTTAAGATGTACGATAACATTTAATTGTTTTATTAAATTTCCGCACCTTAAGTATACACCTTGAGAATCGCGGAGAACAGCTGTAATTCTTAGAAAAATATTAATTATTTTATTAAATTCCCGCACCTTAAGTATACACCTTGAGAATCGCCGAGAACGGCTGTCCTTCGTTGAAAAGTATCAGGCAACTTATACACATATAAGGCACTATTTTAAGATGTACGATAACATTTAATTGCTTTATTAAATTTACGCACCTTAAGTATACACCTTGAGAATCGCTGAAAACGGCTGTAATTCTTAGAAAAATATTAATTATTTTATTAAATTCCCGCACCTAAAGTATACACCTTGAGAATCGCTGAGAACGGCTGTCATTCTTAGAAAAAATATCAGAAGACTTATACACATATAACGCACTATTTTAAGATGTACAAAGACATTTAACTATTTTATTAAATTTTCGCACCTTAAGTATACCCCTTGAGAATCGCCGAGAACGGCGCTCTTTCTTAGAAAAAGTATCAGACAACTTATACACATCTAACTCACTATTTTAAGATGTACGAAAACATTTAATTATTTTATTAATTTCCCGAGAACGGCGCTCTTTAATTATTTATTTAATTATTTTATTAATTTCCCGCACCATAAGTATACACCTTGAGAATCGCCGAGAACGGCTGTCCTTCGTAGGAAAAGTATCAGGCAGCTTATACACATATAACGCACTATTTTAAGATGTAAGATAACATTTAATTGCTTTATTAAATTCACGCACCTTAAGTATACACCTTGAGAATCGCCGAGAACGACTGTCCTTCGTAGAAAAAGTATCAGGCAACTTATACACATATAACTCACTATTTTCAGATGTAAGATAACATTGAGTTATTTAATTAACTTTTACACTTATACACATATAACGCACTATTTTAAGATGTACGAAAACATTTAGTTATTTTATTAAATTCCCGCACCTTAAGTATACACCTTGAGAATTGCCGAGAACGGCGCTCTTTCTTAGATAAAATATCAGCCGACTTATACACATATAACGCACTATTTTAAGATGTACGATAACATTTAATTGCTTTATTAAATTCACGCACCATAAGTATACACCTTGAGAATCGCCGAGAAGGGCTGCCCTTGTAGAAAAGTATCAGGCAACTTATACACATATAACTCACTATTTTAAGATGTACGAAAACATTTAGTTATTTTATTAATTTCCCGCACCCTAAGTATACACCTTGAGAATTGCCGAGAACGGCGCTCTTTCTTAGATAAAATATCAGCCGACTTATACACATATAACGCACTATTTTAAGATGTACGATAACATTTAATTGCTTTATTAAATTCACGCACCATAAGTATACACCTTGAGAATCGCCGAGAACGGCTGTCCTTCGTTGAAAAAGTATCAGGCAACTTATACACATATAACTCACTATTTTAAGATGTACGAAAACATTTAATTATTTTATTAATTTCCCGCACCATAAGTATACACCTTGAGAATCGCCGAGAACGGCTGTCCTTGTAGAAAAGTATCAGGCAACTTATACACATATAACGCACTATTTTAAGATGTACGAAAACATTTAGTTATTTTATTAAATTTTACACTTATACACATATAACGCACTATTTTAAGATGTACGAAAACATTTAGTTATTTTATTAATTTCCCGCACCTTAAGTATACACCTTGAGAATTGCCAGAACGGCGCTCTTTCTTAGATAAAATATCAGCCGACTTATACACATATAACGCACTATTTTAAGATGTACGATAACATTTAATTGCTTTATTAAATTCACGCACCTTAAGTATACACCTTGAGATTCGCTGAGAACGGCTGTAATTCTTAGAAAAATATTTAGTATTTTATTAAATTCCCGCACCTAAAGTATACACCGTGAGAATCGCTGAGAACGGCTGTCATTCTTAGAAAAAATATCAGACGACTTATACACATATAACGCACTATTTTAAGATGTACGAAAACTTTTAATTATTTTATTTATTTCCCGCGCCTTAAGTATACCCTTTGAGAATCGCCGAGAACGGCTGTCTTTCTTAGAAAAAGTATCAGACGACTTATACACATATAACGCACTATTTTAAGATGTACGATAACATTTAATTGTTTTATTAAATTCACGCACCTTAAGTATACACCTTGAGAATCGCTGAGAACGGCTGTAATTCTTAGAAAAATATTTATTATTTTATTAAATTCCCGCACCTTAAGTATACACCTTGAGAATCGCCGAGAACGGCTGTCCTTCGTTGAAAAAGTATCAGGCAACTTATACACATATAACTCACTAATTTAAGATGTACGAAAACATTTAATTATTTATTAATTTCCCGAGAACGGCGCTCTTTCTTAGATAAAATATCAGCCGACTTATACACATATAACTTACTATTTTAAGATGTACGATAACATTTAACTATTTTATTAATTTCCCGCACCTTAAATATACACCTTGCGAATCGCCAAGAACGGCGCTCTTTCTTAGATAAAGTATCAGGCGACTTATACACATATAACTCACTATTTCAGATGTACGATAACATTTAATTATTTTATTACACCTTTAAGTATACACCTTGAGAATCGCCGAGAACGGCTGTCCTTGTAGAAAAAGAATCAGGCAACTTATACACATATAACGCACTATTTTAAGATGTACGAAAACATTTAGGTATTATATTAATTTCCCGCACCTTAAGTATACACCTTGAGAATTGCCGAGAACGGCGCTCTTTCTTAGATAAAATATCAGCCGACTTATAAACATATAACGCACTATTTTAAGATGTACGATAACATTTAATTGTTTTATTAAATTCGCGCACCTTAAGTATGCACCTTGAGAATCGCTGAGAACGGCTGTAATTCTTACAAAAATATTAATTATTTTATTAAATTCCCGCACCTTAAGTATACACCTTGAGAATCTCCGAGAACGGCTGTCCTTCGTTGAAAAAGTATCAGGCAACTTATACACATATATAATATTATAGTTATTTTATTAATTTCCCACACCTTAAGTATACACCTTGAGAATTTCCGAGAACGGCGCTCTTTCTTAGATAAAATATCAGACGACTTATACACATATAACGCACTATTTTAAGATGTACGATAACATTTAATTGTTTTATTTAATTTCCGCACCTTAAGTATACACCTTGAGAATCGCGGAGAACGGCTGTAATTCTTAGAAAAATATTAATTATTTTATTAAATTCCCGCACCTTAAGTATACACCTTGAGAATCGCCGAGAACGGCTGTCCTTCGTTGAAAAAGTATCAGGCAACTTATACACATATAACTCACTATTTTAAGATGTACGAAAACATTTAGTTATTTTATTAATTTCCCGCACCCTAAGTATACACCTTGAGAATTGCCGAGAACGGCGCTCTTTCTTAGATAAAATATCAGCCGACTTATACACATATAACGCACTATTTTAAGATGTACGATAACATTTAATTGCTTTATTAAATTCACGCACCATAAGTATACACCTTGAGAATCGCCGAGAACGGCTGTCCTTCGTTGAAAAAGTATCAGGCAACTTATACACATATAACTCACTATTTTAAGATGTACGAAAACATTTAATTATTTTATTAATTTCCCGCACCATAAGTATACACCTTGAGAATCGCCGAGAACGGCTGTCCTTGTAGAAAAGTATCAGGCAACTTATACACATATAACGCACTATTTTAAGATGTACGAAAACATTTAGTTATTTTATTAAATTTTACACTTATACACATATAACGCACTATTTTAAGATGTACGAAAACATTTAGTTATTTTATTAATTTCCCGCACCTTAAGTATACACCTTGAGAATTGCCGAGAACGGCGCTCTTTCTTAGATAAAATATCAGCCGACTTATACACATATAACGCACTATTTTAAGATGTACGATAACATTTAATTGCTTTATTAAATTCACGCACCTTAAGTATACACCTTGAGAATCGCCGAGAACGGCGCTCTTTCTTAGATAAAATATAAGCCGACTTATACACATATAACGCACTATTTTAAGATGTACGATAACATTTAATTGCTTTATTAAATTCACGCACCTTAAGTATACACCTTGAGAATCGCTGAAAACGGCTGTAATTCTTACAAAAATATTAATTATTTTATTAAATTCCCGCACCTTAAGTATACACCTTGAGAATCTCCGAGAACGGCTGTCCTTCGTTGAAAAAGTATCAGGCAACTTATACACGTATATAATATTATAGTTATTTTATTAATTTCCCACACCTTAAGTATACACCTTGAGAATTTCCGAGAACGGCGCTCTTTCTTAGATAAAATATCAGACGACTTATACACATATAACGCACTATTTTAAGATGTACGATAACATTTAATTGTTTTATTTAATTTCCGCACCTTAAGTATACACCTTGAGAATCGCGGAGAACGGCTGTAATTCTTAGAAAATATGAATTATTTTGTTAAATTCCCGCACCTTAAGTATACACCTTGAGAATCTCCGAGAACGGCTGTCCTTCGTTGAAAAGTATCAGGCAACTTATACACATATATAATATTATAGTTATTTTATTAATTTCCCACACCTTAAGTATACACCTTGAGAATTTCCGAGAACGGCGCTCTTTCTTAGATAAAATATCAGACGACTTATACACATATAACGCACTATTTTAAGATGTACGATAACATTTAATTGTTTTATTTAATTTCCGCACCTTAAGTATACACCTTGAGATTCGCTGAGAACGGCTGTAATTCTTAGAAAAATATTTAGTATTTTATTAAATTCCCGCACCTAAAGTATACACCGTGAGAATCGCTGAGAACGGCTGTCATTCTTAGAAAAATATCAGACGACTTATACACATATAACGCACTATTTTAAGATGTACGAAAACTTTTAATTATTTTATTTATTTCCGGCGCCTTAAGTATACCCTTTGAGAATCGCCGAGAACGGCTGTCTTTCTTAGAAAAAGTATCAGACGACTTATACACATATAACGCACTATTTTAAGATGTACGATAACATTTAATTGTTTTATTAAATTCACGCACCTTAAGTATACACCTTGAGAATCGCTGAGAACGGCTGTAATTCTTAGAAAAATATTAATTATTTTATTAAATTCCCGCACCTTAAGTATACACCTTGAGAATCGCCGAGAACGGCTGTCCTTCGTTGAAAAAGTATCAGGCAACTTATACACATATAACTCACTAATTTAAGATGTACGAAAACATTTAATTATTTTATTAATTTCCCGAGAACGGCGCTCTTTCTTAGATAAAATATCAGCCGACTTATACACATATAACGCACTATTTTAAGATGTACGAAAACATTTAATTATTTTATTAATTTCCCGAGAACGGCGCTCTTTCTTAGATAAAATATCAGCCGACTTATACACATATAACTTACTATTTTAAGATGTACGATAACATTTAACTATTTTATTAATTTCCCGCACCTTAAATATACACCTTGCGAATCGCCAAGAACGGCGCTCTTTCTTAGATAAAGTATCAGGCGACTTATACACATATAACTCACTATTTTCAGATGTACGATAACATTTAGGTATTATATTAATTTCCCGCACCTTAAGTATACACCTTGAGAATTGCCGAGAACGGCGCTCTTTCTTAGATAAAATATCATCCGACTTATAAACATATAACGCACTATTTTAAGATGTACGATAACATTTAATTGTTTTATTAAATTCGCGCACCTTAAGTATACACCTTGAGAATCGCTGAAAACGGCTGTAATTCTTACAAAAATATTAATTATTTTATTAAATTCCCGCACCTTAAGTATACACCTTGAGAATCTCCGAGAACGGCTGTCCTTCGTTGAAAAAGTATCAGGCAACTTATACACATATATAATATTATAGTTATTTTATTAATTTCCCACACCTTAAGTATACACCTTGAGAATTTCCGAGAACGGCGCTCTTTCTTAGATAAAATATCAGACGACTTATACACATATAACGCACTATTTTAAGATGTACGATAACATTTAATTGTTTTATTTAATTTCCGCACCTTAAGTATACACCTTGAGAATCGCGGAGAACGGCTGTAATTCTTAGAAAAATATGAATTATTTTGTTAAATTCCCGCACCTTAAGTATACACCTTGAGAATCGCCGAGAACGGCTGTCCTTCGTAGGAAAAGTATCAGGCAACTTACACACATATAACGCACTATTTTAAGGTGTACGATAACATTTAATTGCTTTATTAAATTGACGCACCTTAAGTATACACCTTGAGAATTGCCGAGAACGCCTGTAATTCTTAGAAAAAGTATCAGGCAACTTATACACATATAACGCACTATTTTAAGATGTACGATAACATTTAATTGTTTATTTAATTTCCGCACCTTAAGTATACACCTTGAGAATCGCGGAGAACGGCTGTAATTCTTAGAAAAAATATGAATTATTTTGTTAAATTCCCGCACCTTAAGTATACACCTTGAGAATCGCCGAGAACGGCTGTCCTTCGTAGGAAAAGTATCAGGCAACTTACACACATATAACGCACTATTTTAAGGTGTACGATAACATTTAATTGCTTTATTAAATTGACGCACCTTAAGTATACACCTTGAGAATTGCCGAGAACGCCTGTAATTCTTAGAAAAAGTATCAGGCAACTTATACACATATAACGCACTATTTTAAGATGTACGATAACATTTAATTGCTTTATTAAATTCACGCACCTTAAGTATACACCTTGAGAATCGCCGAGAACGGCGCTCTTTCTTAGATAAAATATAAGCCGACTTATACACATATAACGCACTATTTTAAAATATACGATAAAATTTAATTTCTTTATTAAATTCACGCACCTTAAGTATACACCTTGAGATTCGCTGAGAACGGCTGTAATTCTTAAAAAAATATTTATTATTTTATTAAATTCCCGCACCTAAAGTATACACCTTGAGAATCGCTGAGAACGGCTGTCATTCTTAGAAAAAATATCAGACGACTTATACACATATAACGCACTGTTTTAAGATGTACGAAAACTTTTAATTATTTTATTTATTTCCCGCGCCTTAAGTATACCCTTGAGAATCGCCGAGAACGGCTGTCCTTCTTAGAAAAAGTATCAGACAACTTATACACATATAACGCACTATTTTAAGATGTACAAAGACATTTAACTATTTTATTAAATTTTCGCACCTTACGTATACACCTTGAGAATTGCCAAGCACGGCGCTCTTACTTAGAAAAATATCAGACGACTTATACACATATAACGCACTATTTTAAGATGTACGAAAACAATTAGTTATTTTATTAATTTCCTGCACCTTAAGTATACACCTTGAGAATTTTCGAGAACGGCGCTCTTTCTTAGATAAAATATCAGCCGACTTATACACATATAACTCACTATTTAAGATGTACGATAACATTTAATTATTTTATTAATTTCTCGCACCATAAGTATACACCTTGAGAATCGACGAGAACGGCTGTCCTTGTAGAAAAGTATCAGGCAACTTATAAACATATAACGCACTATTTTAAGATGTACGAAACATTTAGTTATTTTATTTATTTCCCGCACCTTAAATATACACCTTGCGAATCGCCAAGAACGGCGCTCTTTCTTAGATAAAGTATCAGGCGACTTATACACATATAACTCACTATTTTCAGATGTACGATAACATTTAATTATTTTATTACACCTTTAATTAAGTATACACCTTGAGAATCGCCGAGAACGGCTGTCCTTGTAGAAAAAGAATCAGGCAACTTATACACATATAACGCACTATTTTAAGATGTACGAAACAATTAGTTATTTTATTAATTTCCTGCACCTTAAGTATACACCTTGAGAATTTCGAGAACGGCGCTCTTTCTTAGATAAAATATCAGACGACTTATACACATATAAGCACTATTTATGATGTACGAAAACAATTAGTTATTTTATTAATTTCCCGCACCTTAAGTATACACCTTGAGAATTGCCGAGAACGGCGCTCTTTCTTAGATAAAATATCAGCCGACTTATACACATATAACGCACTATTTTAAGATGTACGATAACATTTCACTGCTTTGTTAAATTCACGAACCTTAAGTATACACCTTGAGAATCGCTGAGAACGCTGTAATTCTTAGAAAAAGTATCAGGCAACTTATACACATATAACTCACTAATTTAAGATGTACGAAAACATTTAATTATTTTATTAATTTCCCGAGAACGGCGCTCTTCTTAGATAAAATATCAGCCGACTTATACACATATAACTTACTATTTTAAGATGTACGATAACATTTAACTATTTTATTAATTTCCCGCACCTTAAATATACACCTTGCGAATCGCCAAGAACGGCGCTCTTCTTAGATAAAGTATCAGGCGACTTATACACATATAACTTACTATTTTAAGATGTACGAAACATTTAGTTAATTTATTAATTTCCCGCACCTTAAGTATACACCTTGAGAATTGCCGAGAACGGCGCTCTTTCTTAGCAAAAAGTATCAGACAACTTATACACATATAACGCACTATTTTAAGATGTACGATAACATTTAATTGTTTTATTTAATTCCGCACCTTAAGTATACACCTTGAGAATTGCCGAGAACGGCGCTCTTTCTTAGATAAAATATCAGCCGACTTATACACATATAACGCACTATTTTAAGATGTACGATAACATTTCACTGCTTTGTTAAATTCACGAACCTTAAGTATACACCTTGAGAATTGCCGAGAACGGCGCTCTTTCTTAGAAAAGTATCAGACAACTTATACACATATAACGCACTATTTTAAGATGTACGATAACATTTAATTGTTTTATTTAATTTCCGCACCTTAAGTATACACCTTGAGAATCGCGGAGAACGGCTGTAATTCTTACAAAAATATTAATTATTTTATTAAATTCCCGCACCTTAAGTATACACCTTGAGAATCTCCGAGAACGGCTGTCCTTCGTTGAAAAAGTATCAGGCAACTTATACACATATAATATTATATTTTATTAATTTCCACACTTAAGTTACACTTGAGAATTTCCGAGAACGGCGCTCTTTCTTAGATAAAATATCAGCCGACTTATAAACATATAACCACTATTTTAAGATGTACGATAACATTTAATTGTTTTATTAAATTCGCGCACCTTAAGTATACACCTTGAGAATCGCCAAGAACGCGCTCTTCTTAGATAAAGTATCAGGCGACTTATACACATATAACTCACTATTTTCAGATGTACGATAACATTTAATTATTTTATTACACCTTTAATTAAGTATACACCTTGAGAATCGCCGAGAACGGCTGTCCTTGTAGAAAAAGAATCAGGCAACTTATACACATATAACGCACTATTTTAAGATGTACGAAACATTTAGGTATTATATTAATTTCCCGCACCTTAAGTATACACCTTGAGAATTGCTGAGAACGGCGCTCTTTCTTAGATAAAATATCAGCCGACTTATACACATATAACGCACTATTTTAAGATGTACGATAACATTTAATTGCTTTTATTAAATTCACGCACCTTAAGTATACACCTTGAGAATCGCCGAGAACGGCTGTCTCTTTCTTAGATAAAATATAAGGCCGAACTTATACACATATAACGCACTATTTTAAGATGTACGATAACATTTAATTGCTTTATTAAATTCACGCACCTTAAGTATACACCTTGAGAATCGCTGAGAACGGCTGTAATTCTTAGAAAAATATTAATTATTTTATTAAATTCCCGCACCTAAAGTATACACCTTGAGAATCGCTGAGAACGGCGTCTTCTTAGAAAAAATATCAGAGACTTATACACATATAACGCACTATTTTAAGATGTACGAAAACTTTTAATTATTTTATTTATTTCGCCCTTAAGTATACCCTTTGAGAATCGCCGAGAACGGCTGTCTTTCTTAGAAAAGTATCAGACAACTTATACACATATAACGCACTATTTTAAGATGTACGATAACATTTAATTGTTTTATTTAATTTCCGACCTTAAGTATACACCTTGAGAATCGCGAGAACGGCTGTAATTCTTAAAAAATATTAATTATTTTATTAAATTCCCGCACCTTAAGTATACACCTTGAGAATCGCCGAGAACGGCTGTCCTTCGTTGAAAAAGTATCAGGCAACTTATACACATATATAACTATTTAGTTATTTTATTAATTTCCACACTTAAGTATACACCTTGAGAATTTCCGAGAACGGCGTCTTTCTTAGATAAAATATCAGGCAACTTATAACATATAACGCACTATTTTAAGATGTACGAAACATTTAATTTTTATTAAATTCCGCACCTTAATATACACCTTGAGAATCGCCAGAACGCGCTTTTCTTAGATAAATAATTATTTTATTAAATTCACGCACCTTAATATACACCTGAGAATCGCGAGAACGGCTGTTTCTTGAAAAATATCAGCACTTATACACATATAACGCACTATTTTAAGATGTACGATAACATTTAATTATTTTATTAATTTACCACCTTAAGTATACACCTTGAGAATCGCCGAGAACGGCTGTCTTCTTAGAAAAAGTATCAGGCAACTTATACACATATAACGCACTATTTTAAGATGTACGAAAACATTTAATTTTTATTAAATTTCCGCACCTTAAGTATACACCTTGAGAATGCCGAGAACGGCGCTCTTTCTTAGATAAAATATCAGCCGACTTATACACATATAACGCACTATTTTAAGATGTACGATAACATTTAATTTTTTATTAAATTCCGCACCTTAAGTATACACCTTGAGAATCGCTGAGAACGGCTGTATTCTTAGAAAAATATTAATTATTTTATTAAATTCCCGCACCTTAAGTATACCCTTGAGAATCCCGAGAACGGCTGTCCTTCTTGAAAAGTATCAGCAACTTATACACATATATTAATGTAATTATTATTTTCGATTAGTATACACCTTGAGAATTGCAGACGCTCTTATTAAAAAATATCAGCACTTATACACATAACGATATTTTAAGATTAAAAAAATTATTATTAATTTCCCCACCTTAAGTATACACCTGAGAATTCCGAGAACGCGCTCTTTCTTAGATAAAATATCAGCCGACTTATACACATATAACGCACTATTTTAAGATGTACGATAACATTTAATTTTTTATTAATTTCCGCACCTTAAGTATACACCTTGAGAATCGCGAGAACGGCTGTCTTGTTAGAAAAAAATCAGAACTTATAGACATATAACGCATTATTTAAGATTACGAAAAATTTATTATTTATTAATTCCGGCACCTTAAGTATACACCTTGAGAATCGCCGAGAACGGCTGTCCTTCGTAGGAAAAGTATCAGGCAACTTATACACATATAACGCACTATTTTAAGATGTACGACAACATTTAATTGCTTTATTAAATTCACGCACCTTAAATATACACCTTGAGAATCGCTGAGAACGGCTGTAATTCTTAGAAAAATATTATTATTTTATTAAATTCCCGCACCTTAAGTATACACCTTGAGAATCGCCGAGAACGGCTGTCCTTCGTTGAAAAAGTATCAGGCAACTTACACACATATAACGCACTATTTTAAGGTGTACGATAACATTTAATTGCTTTATTAAATTGACGCACCTTAAGTATACACCTTGAGAATTGCTGAGAACGCCTGTAATTCTTAGAAAAAGTATCAGGCAACTTATACACATATAACGCACTATTTTAAGATGTACGATAACATTTAATTGCTTTATTAAATTCACGCACCTTAAGTATACACCTTGAGAATCGCCGAGAACGGCGCTCTTTCTTAGATAAAATATAAGCCGACTTATACACATATAACGCACTATTTTAAAATGTACGATAAAATTTAATTTCTTTATTAAATTCACGCACCTTAAGTATACACCTTGAGAATCGCTGAGAACGGCTGTCATTCTTAGAAAAAATATCAGACGACTTATACACATATAACGCACTGTTTTAAGATGTACGAAAACTTTTAATTATTTTATTTATTTCCCGCGCCTTAAGTATACCCCTTGAGAATCGCCGAGAACGGCTGTCCTTCTTAGAAAAAGTATCAGACAACTTATACACATATAACGCACTATTTTGAAGATGTACAAAGACATTTAACTATTGTATTAAATTTTCGCACCTTACGTATACACCTTGAGAATTGCCAAGCACGGCGCTCTTACTTAGAAAAAATATCAGACGACTTATACACATATAACGCACTATTTTAAGATGTACGATAACATTTAATTATTTTATTAATTTCTCGCACCATAAGTATACACCTTGAGAATCGACGAGAACGGCTGTCCTTGTAGAAAAGTATCAGGCAACTTATAAACATATAACGCACTATTTTAAGATGTACGAAAACATTTAGTTATTTTATTAATTTCCCGCACCTTAGGTATACACCTTGAGAATTGCCGAGAACGGCGCTCTTTCTTAGATAAAATATCAGCCGACTTATACACATATAACTCACTATTTTAAGATGTACGATAACATTTAATTATTTTATTAATTTCTCGCACCATAAGTATACACCTTGAGAATCGACGAGAACGGCTGTCCTTGTAGAAAAGTATCAGGCAACTTATAAACATATAACGCACTATTTTAAGATGTACGAAAACATTTAGTTATTTTATTAATTTCCCGCACCTTAGGTATACACCTTGAGAATTGCCGAGAACGGCGCTCTTTCTTAGATAAAATATCAGCCGACTTATACACATATAACGCACTATTTTAAGATGTACGATAACATTTCACTGCTTTATTAAATTCACGCACCTTAAGTATACACCTTGAGAATCGCTGAGAACGCCTGTAATTCTTAGAAAAAGTATCAGGCAACTTTACACATATAACGCACTATTTTAAGATGTACGATAACATTTAATTGCTTTATTAAATTCACGCACTTTAAGTATTCACCTTGAGAATCGCCGAGAACGGCGCTCTTTCTTAGATAAAATATAAGCCGACTTATACACATATAACGCAATATTTTAAGATGTACGATAACATTTAATTGCTTTATTAAATTCACGCACCTTAAGTATACACCTTGAGATTCGCTGAGAACGGCTGTAATTCTTAGAAAAATATTTATTATTTTATTAAATTCCCGCACCTAAAGTATACAACGTGAGAATCGCTGAGAACGGCTGTCATTCTTAGAAAAAATATCAGACGACTTATACACATATAACGCACTATTTTAAGATGTACGAAAACTTTTAATTATTTTATTTATTTCCCGCGCCTTAAGTATACCCCTTGAGAATCGCCGAGAACGGCTGTCTTTCTTAGAAAAAGTATTAGACAACTTATAAACATATAACGCACTATTTTAAGATGTACAAAGCCATTTAACTATTTTATTAAATTTTCGCACTTTCCGTATACACCTTGAGAATTTCCGAGAACGGAGCTCTTTCTTAGATAAAATATCAGCCGACTTATACACATATAACTAACTATTTTAAGATGTACGATAACATTTAATTATTTTATTAATTTCCCGCACCATAAGTATACACCTTGAGAATCGCTTAGAACGGCTGCCCTGGTAGAAAAGTATCAGGCAACTTATACACATATAACGCACTATTTTAAGATGTACGAAAACATTGAGTTATTTTATTAACTTTTACACTTATACACATATAACGCACTATTTTAAGATGTACGAAAACATTTAGTTATTTTATTAATTTCCCGCACCTTAAGTATACACCTTGAGAATTGCCGAGAACGGCGCTCTTTCTTAGATAAAATATCAGCCGACTTATACACATATAACGCACTATTTTAAGATGTACGATAACATTTAATTGTTTTATTAAATTTCCGCACCTTAAGTATACACCTTGAGAATCGCGGAGAACAGCTGTAATTCTTAGAAAAATATTAATTATTTTATTAAATTCCCGCACCTTAAGTATACACCTTGAGAATCGCCAAGAACGGCTGTCCTTCGATGAAAAAGTATCAGGCAACTTATACACATATAACGCACTATTTTAAGATGTACGATAACATTTAATTGCTTTATTAAATTTACGCACCTTAAGTATACACCTTGAGAATCGCTGAGAACGGCTGTAATTCTTAGAAAAATATTAATTATTTTATTAAATTCCCGCACCTAAAGTATACACCTTGAGAATCGCTGAGAACGGCTGTCATTCTTAGAAAAATATTAATTATTTTATTAAATTCCCGCACCTTAAGTATACACCTTGAGAATCGCCGAGAACGGCTGTCCTTCGATGAAAAAGTATCAGGCAACTTATACACATATAACGCACTATTTTAAGATGTACGATAACATTTAATTGCTTTATTAAATTCACGCACCTTAAATATACACCTTGAGAATCGCTGAGAACGGCTGTAATTCTTAGAAAAATATGTATTATTTTATTAAATTCCCGCACCTTAAGTATACACCTTGAGAATCGCCGAGAACGGCTGTCCTTCGTTGAAAAAGTATCAGGCAACGTATACACATATAACTCACTAATTTAAGATGTACGAAAACATTTAATTATTTTATTAATTTCCCGAGAACGGCGCTCTTTCTTAGATAAAATATCAGCCGACTTATACACATATAACTAACTATTTTAAGATGTACGGTAACATTTAATTTATTTATTAATTTCCCGCACCTTAAGTATACACCTTGAGAATCGCCAAGAACGGCGCTCTTTCTTAGATAAAGGTTCAGGCGACTTATACACATATAACTCACTATTTTCAGATGTACGATAACTGATTTTAAGATGTACGAAAACATTTAGTTATTTTATTAATTTCCCGCACCTTAAGTATACACCTTGAGAATTGCCGAGAACGGCGCTCTTTCTTAGATAAAATATCAGCCGACTTATACACATATAACGCACTATTTTAAGATGTAAGATAACATTTAATTGTTTTATTAAATTTCCGCACCTTAAGTATACACCTTGAGAATCGCGAAGAACGGCTGTAATTCTTAGAAAAATATTAATTATTTTATTAAATTCCCGCACCTTAAGTATTCACCTTGAGAAAAATATTAATTATTTTCTTAAATTTCCGCACCTTAAGTATACACCTTGAGAATCGCTGAGAACGGCTGTCCTTCGTTGAAAAAGTATCAGGCAACTTATACACATATAACTCACTAATTTAAGATGTACGAAAACATTTAATTATTTTATTAATTTCCCGAGAACGGCGCTCTTTCTTAGATAAAATATCAGCCGACTTATACACATATAACTAATTTTTTTAAGATGTACGATAGCATTTAATTATTTTATTAATTTCCCGCACCTTAAGTATACACCTTGAGAATCGCCAAGAACGGCGCTCTTTCTTAGATAAAGTATCAGGCGACTTATACACATATAACTCACTATTTTCATATGTACGATAACTGATTTTAAGATGTACGAAAACGTTTAGTTATTTTATTAATTTCCCGCACCTTAAGTATACACCTTGAGAATTGCCGAGAACGGCGCTCTTTCTTAGATAAAATATCAGCCGACTTATACACATATAACGCACTATTTTAAGATGTACGATAACATTTAATTGTTTTATTAAATTCACGCACCTTAAGTATACACCTTGAGAATCGCTGAGAACGGCTGTAATTCTTAGAAAAATATTAATTATTTTATTAAATTCCCGCACCTTAAGTATACACCTTGAGAATCGCCGAGAACGGCTGTCCTTCGTTGAAAAAGTATCAGGAAACTTATACACATATAACTCACTAATTTAAGATGTACGAAAACATTAAATTATTTTATTAATTTCCCGAGAACGGCGCTGTTTCTTAGATAAAATATCAGCCGACTTATACACATATAACGCACTATTTTAAGATGTACGATAACATTTAATTGTTTTATTAAATTCCCGCACCTTAAGTATACACCTTGAGAATCGCGGAGAACGGCTGTAATTCTTAGAAAAATATTAATTATTTTATTAAATTCCCGCACCTTAAGTATACACCCTGAGAAAAATATTAATTATTTTATTAAATTCCCGCACCTTAAGTATACACCTTGAGAATAGCCGAGAACGGCTGTCCTTCGTTGAAAAAGTATCAGGCAACTTATACACATATAACGCACTATTTTAAGATGTACGATAACATTTAATTGCTTTATTAAATTAACGCACCTTAAGTATACACTTTGAGAATCGCTGAGAACGGCTGTAATTCTTAGAAAAATATTAATTATTTTATTAAATTCCCGCACCTAAAGTATACACCTTGAGAATCGCTGAGAACGGCTGTCATTCTTAGAAAAAATATGAGAAGACTTATACACATATAACGCACTATTTTAAGATGTACAAAGACATTTAACTATTTTATTAAATTTTCGCACCTTAAGTATACTTCTTGAGAATCGCCGAGAACGACGCTCATTCTTAGAAAAAGTATCAGACAACTTATACACATATAACTCACTATTTTAAGATGTACGAAAACATTTAATTATTTTATTAATTTCCCGAGAACGGCGCTCTTTAATTATTTATTTAATTATTTTACTAATTTCCCGCACCATAAGTATACACCTTGAGAATTTCCGAGAACGGCGCTGTTTCTTAGATAAAATATCAGCCGACTTATACACATATAACTCAATATTTTAAGATGTACGATAACATTTAATTATTTTATTAATTTCCCGCACCATAAGTATACACCTTGAGAATCGCCGAGAACGGCTGTCCTTGTAGAAAAGTATCAGGCAACTTATACACATATAACGCACTATTTTAAGATGTACGAAAACATTTAGTTATTTTATTAACTTTTACACTTATACACATATAACGCACTATTTTAAGATGTACGAAAACTTTTAGTTATTTTATTAATTTCCCGCACCTTAATAATACACCTTGAGAATTGCCGAGAACGGCGCTCTTTCTTAGATAAAATATCAGCCGACTTATACACATATAACGCACTATTTTAAGATGTACGATAACATTTAATTGCTTTATTAAATTCACGCACCATAAGTATACACCTTGAGAGTCGCCGAGAACGGCTGTCCTTGTAGAAAAGTATCAGGCAACTTATACACATATAACGCACTATTTTAAGATGTACGAAAACATTTAGTTATTTTATTAACTTTTACACTTATACACATATAACGCACTTTTTAAGATGTACGAAAACATTTAGTTATTTTATTAATTTCCCGCACCTTAAGTATACACCTTGAGAATTGCCGAGAACGGCGCTCTTTCTTAGATAAAATATCAGCCGACTTATACACATATAACGCACTATTTTAAGATGTACGATAACATTTAATTGCTTTATTAAATTCACGCACCTTAAGTATACACCTTGAGAATCGCCGAGAACGGCGCTCTTTCTTAGATAAAATATAAGCCGACTTATACACATATAACGCACTATTTTAAGATGTACGATAACATTTAATTGTTTTATTAAATTTCCGCACCTTAAGTATACACCTTGAGAATCGCGGAGAACGGCTGTAATTCTTATAAAAATATTAATTATTTTATTAAATTCCCGCACCTTAAGTATACACCTTGAGAATCGCCAAGAACGGCTGTCCTTCGTTGAAAAAGTATCAGGCAACTTATACACATTTAACGCACTATTTTAAGATGTACGATAACATTTAATTGTTTTATTAAATTTCCGCACCTTAAGTATACACCTTGAGAATCGCGGAGAACGGCTGTAATTCTTATAAAAATATTAATTATTTTATTAAATTCCCGCACCTTAAGTATACACCTTGAGAATCGCCAAGAACGGCTGTCCTTCGTTGAAAAAGTATCAGGCAACTTATACACATATAACTCACTATTTTAAGATGTACGAAAACATTTAATTATTTTATTAATTTCCCGAGAACGGCGCTCTTTCTTAGATAATATATCAGCCGACTTTTACACATATAACTAACTATTTTAAGATGTACGATAACATTTAATTATTTTATTAATTTCCCGCACCTTAAGTATACACCTTGAGAATCGCCAAGAACGGCGCTCTTTCTTAGATAAAGTATCAGGCGACTTATACACATATAACTCACTATTTGCAGATGTACGATAACATTTAATTATTTTATTACACCATTAATTAAGTATACACCTTGAGAATCGCCGAGAACGGCTGTCCTTGTAGAAAATGAATCAGGCAACTTATACACATATAACGCACTATTTTAAGATGTACGAAAACATTTAGGTATTTTATTAATTTCCCGCACCTTAAGTAACACCTTGAGAATTGCCGAGAACGGCGCTCTTTCTTAGATAAAATATCAGCCGACTTATAAACATATAACGCACTATTTTAAGATGTACGATAACATTTAATTGTTTTATTAAATTCGCGCACCTTAAGTATACACCTTGAGAATCGCTGAGAACGGCTGTAATTCTTACAAAAATATTAATTATTTTATTAAATTCCCGCACCTTAAGTATACACCTTGAGAATCGCCGAGAACGGCTGTCCTTCGTTGAAAAAGTATCAGGCAACTTATACACATATAACTCACTAATTTAAGATGTACGAAAACATTAAATTATTTTATTAATTTCCCGAGAACGGCGCTGTTTCTTAGATAAAATATCAGCCGACTTATACACATATAACGCACTATTTTAAGATGTACGATAACATTTAATTGTTTTATTAAATTCCCGCACCTTAAGTATACACCTTGAGAATCGCGGAGAACGGCTGTAATTCTTAGAAAAATATTAATTATTTTATTAAATTCCCGCACCTTAAGTATACACCCTGAGAAAAATATTAATTATTTTATTAAATTCCCGCACCTTAAGTATACACCTTGAGAATAGCCGAGAACGGCTGTCCTTCGTTGAAAAAGTATCAGGCAACTTATACACATATAACGCACTATTTTAAGATGTACGATAACATTTAATTGCTTTATTAAATTAACGCACCTTAAGTATACACCTTGAGAATCGCTGAGAACGGCTGTAATTCTTAGAAAAATATTAATTATTTTATTAAATTCCCGCACCTAAGTATACACCTTGAGAATCGCTGAGAACGGCTGTCATTCTTAGAAAAAATATGAGAAGACTTATACACATATAACGCACTATTTTAAGATGTACAAAGACATTTAACTATTTTATTAAATTTTCGCACCTTAAGTATACTTCTTGAGAATCGCCGAGAAGGACGCTCATTCTTAGAAAAAGTATCAGACAACTTATACACATATAACTCACTATTTTAAGATGTACGAAAACATTTAATTATTTTATTAATTTCCCGAGAACGGCGCTCTTTAATTATTTATTTAATTATTTTACTAATTTCCCGCACCATAAGTATACACCTTGAGAATTTCCGAGAACGGCGCTGTTTCTTAGATAAAATATCAGCCGACTTATACACATATAACTCAATATTTTAAGATGTACGATAACATTTAATTATTTTATTAATTTCCCGCACCATAAGTATACACCTTGAGAATCGCCGAGAACGGCTGTCCTTGTAGAAAAGTATCAGGCAACTTATACACATATAACGCACTATTTTAAGATGTACGAAAACATTTAGTTATTTTATTAACTTTTACACTTATACACATATAACGCACTATTTTAAGATGTACGAAAACTTTTAGTTATTTTATTAATTTCCCGCACCTTAATAATACACCTTGAGAATTGCCGAGAACGGCGCTCTTTCTTAGATAAAATATCAGCCGACTTATACACATATAACGCACTATTTTAAGATGTACGATAACATTTAATTGCTTTATTAAATTCACGCACCATAAGTATACACCTTGAGAGTCGCCGAGAACGGCTGTCCTTGTAGAAAAGTATCAGGCAACTTATACACATATAACGCACTATTTTAAGATGTACGAAAACATTTAGTTATTTTATTAACTTTTACACTTATACACATATAACGCACTTTTTTAAGATGTACGAAAACATTTAGTTATTTTATTAATTTCCCGCACCTTAAGTATACACCTTGAGAATTGCCGAGAACGGCGCTCTTTCTTAGATAAAATATCAGCCGACTTATACACATATAACGCACTATTTTAAGATGTACGATAACATTTAATTGCTTTATTAAATTCACGCACCTTAAGTATACACCTTGAGAATCGCCGAGAACGGCGCTCTTTCTTAGATAAAATATAAGCCGACTTATACACATATAACGCACTATTTTAAGATGTACGATAACATTTAATTGTTTTATTAAATTTCCGCACCTTAAGTATACACCTTGAGAATCGCGGAGAACGGCTGTAATTCTTATAAAAATATTAATTATTTTATTAAATTCCCGCACCTTAAGTATACACCTTGAGAATCGCCAAGAACGGCTGTCCTTCGTTGAAAAAGTATCAGGCAACTTATACACATTTAACGCACTATTTTAAGATGTACGATAACATTTAATTGTTTTATTAAATTTCCGCACCTTAAGTATACACCTTGAGAATCGCGGAGAACGGCTGTAATTCTTATAAAAATATTAATTATTTTATTAAATTCCCGCACCTTAAGTATACACCTTGAGAATCGCCAAGAACGGCTGTCCTTCGTTGAAAAAGTATCAGGCAACTTATACACATATAACTCACTATTTTAAGATGTACGAAAACATTTAATTATTTTATTAATTTCCCGAGAACGGCGCTCTTTCTTAGATAATATATCAGCCGACTTTTACACATATAACTAACTATTTTAAGATGTACGATAACATTTAATTATTTTATTAATTTCCCGCACCTTAAGTATACACCTTGAGAATCGCCAAGAACGGCGCTCTTTCTTAGATAAAGTATCAGGCGACTTATACACATATAACTCACTATTTGCAGATGTACGATAACATTTAATTATTTTATTACACCATTAATTAAGTATACACCTTGAGAATCGCCGAGAACGGCTGTCCTTGTAGAAAATGAATCAGGCAACTTATACACATATAACGCACTATTTTAAGATGTACGAAAACATTTAGGTATTTTATTAATTTCCCGCACCTTAAGTAACACCTTGAGAATTGCCGAGAACGGCGCTCTTTCTTAGATAAAATATCAGCCGACTTATAAACATATAACGCACTATTTTAAGATGTACGATAACATTTAATTGTTTTATTAAATTCGCGCACCTTAAGTATACACCTTGAGAATCGCTGAGAACGGCTGTAATTCTTACAAAAATATTAATTATTTTATTAAATTCCCGCACCTTAAGTATACACCTTGAGAATCTCCGAGAACGGCTGTCCTTCGTTGAAAAAGTATCAGGCAACTTATACACATATATAATATTATAGTTATTTTATTAATTTCCCACACCTTAAGTATACACCTTGAGAATCGCGGAGAACGGCTGTAATTCTTAGAAAAATATTAATTATTTTGTTAAATTCCCGCACCTTAAGTATACACCTTGAGAATCGCCAAGAACGGCGCTCTTTCTTAGATAAAGTATCAGGCGACTTATACACATATAACTCACTTTTCAGATGTACGATAACATTTAATTCTTTTATTAATTTCCCGCACCATAAGTATACACCTTGAGAATCGCCGAGAACGGCTGTCCTTGTAGAAAAAGAATCAGGCAACTTTTACACATATAACGCACTATTTTAAGATGTACGAAAACATTTAGGTATTTTATTAATTTCCGGCACCTTAAGTATACACCTTGAGAATCGCCGAGAACGACTGTCCTTCGTAGAAAAAGTATCAGGCAACTTATAAACATATAACGCACTATTTTAAGATGTACGAAAACATTTACTTATTTCATACATTTCCCGCACCCTAAGTATACACCTTGAGAATCGCCGAGAACGGCTGTCCTTGTAGAAAAAGAATCAGGCAACTTATACACATATAACGCACATACACATATAACGGCTGTCCTTCGTTAAAAAAATTTTAAGGCAACTTACACACATATAACGCACTATTTTAAGATGTACGATAACATTTAATTGTTTTATTAAATACACGCACCTTAAGTATACACCTTGAGAATCGCTGAGAGCGGCTGTAATTCTTAGAAAAATATTAATTATTTTATTAAATTCCCACACCTTAAGTATACACCTTGAGAATCGCTGAGAACGGCTATCCTTCGTTGAAAAAGTATCAGGCAACTTATACACATATAACTCACTAATTTAAGATGTACGAAAACATTTAATTATTTTATTAATTTCCCGAGAACGGCGCTCTTTCTTAGATAAAATATCAGACGACTTATACACATATAACGCACTATTTTAAGATGTACGATAACATTTAATTGTTTTATTTAATTTCCGCACCTTAAGTATACACCTTGAGAATCGCGGAGAACGGCTGTAATTCTTAGAAAAATATTAATTATTTTGTTAAATTCCCGCACCTTAAGTATACACCTTGAGAATCGCCGAGAACGGCTGTCCTTCGTTGAAAAAGTATCAGGCAACTTATACACATATAACGCACTATTTTAAGATGTACGATAACATTTAATTGCTTTATTAAATTTACGCACCTTAAGTATACACCTTGAGAATCGCTGAGAACGGCTGTAATTCTTAGAAAAATATTAATTATTTTATTAAATTCCCGCACCTAAAGTATACACCTTGAGAATCGCTGAGAACGGCTGTCATTCTTAGAAAAAATATCAGACGACTTATACACATACAACGCACTATTTTAAGATGTACGAAAACATTTAGGTTTTTTATTAACTTTTACACTTATACACATATAACGCATTATTTTAAGATGTACGAAAACATTTAGTTATATTATTAATTTCCCGCACCTTAAGTATACACCTTGAGAATTGCCGAGAACGGCGCTCTTTCTTAGATAAAGTATCAGGCGACTTATACACATATAACTCACTTTTCAGATGTACGATAACATTTAATTCTTTTATTAATTTCCCGCACCATAAGTATACACCTTGAGAATCGCCGAGAACGGCTGTCCTTGTAAAAAAAGAATCAGGCAACTTATACACATATAACGCACTATTTTAAGATGTACGAAAACATTTAGGTATTTTATTAATTTCCCGCACCTTAAGTATACACCTTGAGAATTGCCGAGAACGGCGCTCTTTCTTAGATAAAATATCAGCCGACTTATAAACATATAACGCACTATTTTAAGATGTACGATAACATTTAATTGTTTTATTAAATTCGCGCACCTTAAGTATACACCTTGAGAATCGCTGAGAACGGCTGTAATTCTTACAAAAATATTAATTATTTTATTAAATTCCCGCACCTTAAGTATACACCTTGAGAATCTCCGAGAACGGCTGTCCTTCGTTGAAAAAGTATCAGGCAACTTATACACATATATAATATTATAGTTATTTTATTAATTTCCCACACCTTAAGTATACACCTTGAGAATTTCCGAGAACGGCGCTCTTTCTTAGATAAAATATCAGACGACTTATACACAAATAACGCACTATTTTAAGATGTACGATAACATTTAATTGTTTTATTTAATTTCCGCACCTTAAGTATACACCTTGAGAATCGCGGAGAACGGCTGTAATTCTTAGAAAAATATTAATTATTTTGTTAAATTCCCGCACCTTAAGTATACACCTTGAGAATCGCCGAGAACGGCTGTCCTTCGTTGAAAAAGTATCAGGCAACTTATACACATATAACTCACTATTTTAAGATGTACGAAAACATTTAATTATTTTATTAATTTCCCGAGAACGGCGCTCTTTCTTAGATAATATATCAGCCGACTTATACACATATAACTAACTATTTTAAGATGTACGATAACATTTAATTATTTTATTAATTTCCCGCACCTCAAGTATACACCTTGAGAATCACCAAGAACGGCGCTCTTTCTTAGATAAAGTATCAGGCGACTTATACACATATAACTCACTATTTTCAGATGTACGATAACATTTAATTATTTTATTACACCATTAATTTAGTATACACCTTGAGAATCGCCGAGAACGGCTGTCCTTGTAGAAAAAGAATCAGGCAACTTATACACATATAACGCACTATTTTAAGATGTAAGATAACATTTAATTGCTTTATTAAATTGATGCACCTTAAGTATACACCTTGAGAATTGCTGAGAACGCCTGTAATTCTTAGAAAAAGTATCAGGCAACTTATACACATATAACGCACTATTTTAAGATGTACGAAAACAATTAGTTATTTTATTTATTTCCCGCGCCTTAAGTATACCCCTTGAGAATCGCCGAGAACGGCTGTCCTTCTTAGAAAAAGTATCAGACAACTTATACACATATAACGCTCTATTTTAAGATGTACAAAGACATTTAACTATTTTATTAAATTTTCGCACCTTACGTATACACCTTGAGAATTGCCAAGCACGGCGCTCTTACTTAGAAAAAATATCAGACGACTTATACACATATAACGCACTATTTTAAGATGTACGAAAACAATTAGTTATTTTATTTATTTCCCGCGCCTTAAGTATACCCCTTGAGAATCGCCGAGAACGGCTGTCCTTCTTAGAAAAAGTATCAGACAACTTATACACATATAACGCTCTATTTTAAGATGTACAAAGACATTTAACTATTTTATTAAATTTTCGCACCTTACGTATACACCTTGAGAATTGCCAAGCACGGCGCTCTTACTTAGAAAAAATATCAGACGACTTATACACATATAACGCACTATTTTAAGATGTACGAAAACAATTAGTTATTTTATTAATTTCCTGCACCTTAAGTATACACCTTGAGAATTTTCGAGAACGGCGCTCTTTCTTAGATAAAATATCAGACGACTTATACACATATAACGCACTATTGTAAGATGTACGAAAACAATTAGTTATTTTATTAATTTCCCGCACCTTAAGTATACACCTTGAGAATTTCCGAGAACGGCGCTCTTTCTTAGATAAAATATCAGCCGACTTATACACATATAACTCACTATTTTAAGATGTACGATAACATTTAATTATTTTATTAATTGCTCGCACCATAAGTATACACCTTGAGAATCGCCGAGATCGGCTGTCCTTGTAGAAAAAGAATCAGGCAACTTATACACATATAACGCACTATTTTAAGATGTACGAAAACATTTAGTTATTTTATTAATTTCCGGCACCTTAAGTATACACCTTGAGAATCGCCGAGAACGGCTGTCCTTCGTAGGAAAAGTATCAGGCAGCTTATACACATATAACGCACTATTTTCAGATGTAAGATAACATTTAATTGCTTTATTAAATTCACGCACCTTAAATATACACCTTGAGAATCGCTGAGAACGGCTGTAATTCTTAGAAAAATATGTATTATTTTATTAAATTCCCGCACCTTAAGTATACACCTTGAGAATCGCCGAGAACGGCTGTCCTTCAATGAAAAAGTATCAGGCAACTTATACACATATAACGCACTATTTTAAGATGTACGATAACATTTAATTGCTTTATTAAATTTACGCACCTTAAGTATACACCTTGAGAATCGCTGAGAACGGCTGTAATTCTTAGAAAACTATGTATTATTTTATTAAATTAATATAACTCACTATTTTAAGATGTACGATAACATTTAATTGCTTTATTAAATTTACGCACCTTAAGTATACACCTTGAGAATCGCTGAGAACGGCTGTAATTCTTAGAAAAATATTAATTATTTTATTAAATTCCCGCACCTAAAGTATACACCTTGAGAATCGCTGAGAACGGCTGTCATTCTTTGAAAAAATATCAGAAGACTTCTACACATAAAACGCACTATTTTAAGATGTACAAAGACATTTAATTGTTTTATTAAATTCGCGCACCTTAAGTATACACCTTGAGAATCGCTGAGAACGGCTGTAATTCTTACAAAAATATTAATTATTTTATTAAATTCCCGCACCTTAAGTATACACCTTGAGAATCTCCGAGAACGGCTGTCCTTCGTTGAAAAAGTATCAGGCAACTTATACACATATATAATATTATAGTTATTTTATTAATTTCCCACACCTTAAGTATACACCTTGAGAATTTCCGAGAACGGCGCTCTTTCTTAGATAAAATATCAGACGACTTATACACAAATAACGCACTATTTTAAGATGTACGATAACATTTAATTGTTTTATTTAATTTCCGCACCTTAAGTATACACCTTGAGAATCGCGGAGAACGGCTGTAATTCTTAGAAAAATATTAATTATTTTGTTAAATTCCCGCACCTTAAGTATACACCTTGAGAATCGCCGAGAACGGCTGTCCTTCGTTGAAAAAGTATCAGGCAACTTATACACATATAACTCACTATTTTAAGATGTACGAAAACATTTAATTATTTTATTAATTTCCCGAGAACGGCGCTCTTTCTTAGATAATATATCAGCCGACTTATACACATATAACTAACTATTTTAAGATGTACGATAACATTTAATTATTTTATTAATTTCCCGCACCTCAAGTATACACCTTGAGAATCACCAAGAACGGCGCTCTTTCTTAGATAAAGTATCAGGCGACTTATACACATATAACTCACTATTTTCAGATGTACGATAACATTTAATTATTTTATTACACCATTAATTTAGTATACACCTTGAGAATCGCCGAGAACGGCTGTCCTTGTAGAAAAAGAATCAGGCAACTTATACACATATAACGCACTATTTTAAGATGTAAGATAACATTTAATTGCTTTATTAAATTGATGCACCTTAAGTATACACCTTGAGAATTGCTGAGAACGCCTGTAATTCTTAGAAAAAGTATCAGGCAACTTATACACATATAACGCACTATTTTAAGATGTACGAAAACAATTAGTTATTTTATTTATTTCCCGCGCCTTAAGTATACCCTTGAGAATCGCCGAGAACGGCTGTCCTTCTTAGAAAAAGTATCAGACAACTTATACACATATAACGCTCTATTTTAAGATGTACAAAGACATTTAACTATTTTATTAAATTTTCGCACCTTACGTATACACCTTGAGAATTGCCAAGCACGGCGCTCTTACTTAGAAAAAATATCAGACGACTTATACACATATAACGCACTATTTTAAGATGTACGAAAACAATTAGTTATTTTATTTATTTCCCGCGCCTTAAGTATACCCCTTGAGAATCGCCGAGAACGGCTGTCCTTCTTAGAAAAAGTATCAGACAACTTATACACATATAACGCTCTATTTTAAGATGTACAAAGACATTTAACTATTTTATTAAATTTTCGCACCTTACGTATACACCTTGAGAATTGCCAAGCACGGCGCTCTTACTTAGAAAAAATATCAGACGACTTATACACATATAACGCACTATTTTAAGATGTACGAAAACAATTAGTTATTTTATTAATTTCCTGCACCTTAAGTATACACCTTGAGAATTTTCGAGAACGGCGCTCTTTCTTAGATAAAATATCAGACGACTTATACACATATAACGCACTATTGTAAGATGTACGAAAACAATTAGTTATTTTATTAATTTCCCGCACCTTAAGTATACACCTTGAGAATTTCCGAGAACGGCGCTCTTTCTTAGATAAAATATCAGCCGACTTATACACATATAACTCACTATTTTAAGATGTACGATAACATTTAATTATTTTATTAATTGCTCGCACCATAAGTATACACCTTGAGAATCGCCGAGATCGGCTGTCCTTGTAGAAAAAGAATCAGGCAACTTATACACATATAACGCACTATTTTAAGATGTACGAAAACATTTAGTTATTTTATTAATTTCCGGCACCTTAAGTATACACCTTGAGAATCGCCGAGAACGGCTGTCCTTCGTAGGAAAAGTATCAGGCAGCTTATACACATATAACGCACTATTTTCAGATGTAAGATAACATTTAATTGCTTTATTAAATTCACGCACCTTAAATATACACCTTGAGAATCGCTGAGAACGGCTGTAATTCTTAGAAAAATATGTATTATTTTATTAAATTCCCGCACCTTAAGTATACACCTTGAGAATCGCCGAGAACGGCTGTCCTTCAATGAAAAAGTATCAGGCAACTTATACACATATAACGCACTATTTTAAGATGTACGATAACATTTAATTGCTTTATTAAATTTACGCACCTTAAGTATACACCTTGAGAATCGCTGAGAACGGCTGTAATTCTTAGAAAACTATGTATTATTTTATTAAATTAATATAACTCACTATTTTAAGATGTACGATAACATTTAATTGCTTTATTAAATTTACGCACCTTAAGTATACACCTTGAGAATCGCTGAGAACGGCTGTAATTCTTAGAAAAATATTAATTATTTTATTAAATTCCCGCACCTAAAGTATACACCTTGAGAATCGCTGAGAACGGCTGTCATTCTTTGAAAAAATATCAGAAGACTTCTACACATAAAACGCACTATTTTAAGATGTACAAAGACATTTAACTATTTTATTAAATTTTCGCACCTTAAGTATACCCCTTGAGAATCGCCGAGAACGGCGCTCATTCTTAGAAAAAGTATCAGACAACTTATACACATATAACTCACTATTTTAAGATGTACGAAAACATTTGATTATTTTATTAATTTTCCGAGAACGGCGCTCTTTAATTATTTATTTAATTATTTTATTAATTTCCCGCACCTAAAGTATACACCTTGAGAATTTCCGAGAACGGCGCTCTTTGTTAGATAAAATATCAGCCGACTTATACACATATAACTCACTATTTTAAGATGTACGATAACATTTAATTATTTTATTAATTTCCCGCACCATAAGTATACACCTTGAGAATCGCCGAGAACGGCTGTCCTTGTAGAAAAGTATCAGGCAACTTATACACATATAACGCACTATTTTAAGATGTACGAAAACATTTAGTTATTTTATTAATTTCCCGCACCTTAAGTATACACCTTGAGAATTGCCGAGAACGGCGCTCTTTCTTAGATAAAATATCAGCCGACTTATACACATATAACGCACTATTTTAAGATGTACGAAAACATTTAGTTATTTTATTAACTATTACACTTATACACATATAACGCACTATTTTAAGATGTACGAAAACATTTAGTTATTTTATTAAATTCCCGCACCTTAAGTATACACCTTGAGAATTGCCGAGAACGGCGCTCTTTCTTAGATAAAATATCAGCCGACTTATACACATATAACGCACTATTTTAAGATGTACGATAACATTTAATTGCTTTATTAAATTCACGCACCATAAGTATACACCTTGAGAATCGCCGAGAAGGGCTGTCCTTGTAGAAAAGTATCAGGCAACTTATACACATATAACTCACTATTTTAAGATGTACGAAAACATTTAGTTATTTTATTAATTTCCCGCACCTTAAGTATACACCTTGAGAATTACCGAGAACGGCGCTCTTTCTTAGATAAAATATCAGCCGACTTATACAAATATAACGCACTATTTTAAGATGTACGATAACATTTAATTGCTTTATTAAATTCACGCACCATAAGTATACACCTTGAGAATCGCCGAGAACGGCTGTCCTTCGTTGAAAAAGTATCAGGCAACTTATACACATATAACTCACTATTTTAAGATGTACGAAAACATTTAATTATTTTATTAATTTCCCGCACCATAAGTACACACCTTGAGAATCGCCGAGAACGGCTGTCCTTGTAGAAAAGTATCAGGCAACTTATACACATATAACACACTATTTTAAGATGTACGAAAACATTTAGTTATTTTATTAAATTTTACACTTATACACATATAACGCACTATTTTAAGATGTACGAAAACATTTAGTTATTTTATTAATTTCCCGCACCTTAAGTATACACCTTGAGAATTGCCGAGAACGGCGCTCTTTCTTAGATAAAATATCAGCCGACTTATACACATATAACGCACTATTTTAAGATGTACGACAACATTTAATTGCTTTATTAAATTCACGCACCTTAAGTATACACCTTGAGAATCGCCGAGAACGGCGCTCTTTCTTAGATAAAATATAAGCCGACTTATACACATATAACGCACTATTTTAAGATGTACGATAACATTTAATTGTTTTATTAAATTCACGCACCTTAAGTATACACCTTGAGAATCGCTGAGAACGGCTGTAATTCTTAGAAAAATATTAATTATTTTATTAAATTACCGCACCTAAAGTATACACCGTGAGAATCGCTGAGAAACGGCTGTCATTCTTAGAAAAAATATCAGACGACTTATACACATATAACTCACTAATTTAAGATGTACGAAAACATTTAATTATTTATTAATTTCCCGAGAACGGCGCTCTTTCTTAGATAAAATATCAGCCGACTTATACACATTATAACTTACTATTTTAAAGATGTACGATAACATTTAACTATTTTATTAATTTCCCGCACCTTAAATAATACACCTTGAGAATCGCCAAGAACGGCGCTCTCTTCTTAGATAAAGTATCAGGCGACTTATACACATAAACTCACTATTTTCAGATGTACGATAACATTTAATTATTTTATTACACCTTTAATTAAGTATACACCTTGAGAATCGCCGAGAACGGCTGTCCTGTTGTAGAAAAAGAATCAGGCAACTTATACACATATAACGCACTATTTTAAAGATGTACGAAAAACATTTAGGTATTATATATTAATTTCCCGCACCTTAAGTATACACCTTGAGAATTGCCGAGAACGGCGCTCTTTCTTAGATAAAATATCAGCCGACTTATAAACATATAACGCACTATTTTAAGATGTACGATAACATTTAATTGTTTTATTAAATTCGCGCACCTTAAGTATACACCTTGAGAATCGCTGAGAACGGCTGTAATTCTTACAAAAATATTAATTATTTTATTAAATTCCCGCACCTTAAGTATACACCTTGAGAATCTCCGAGAACGGCTGTCCTTCGTTGAAAAAGTATCAGGCAACTTATACACATATATAATATTATAGTTATTTTATTAATTTCCCACACCTTAAGTATACACCTTGAGAATTTCCGAGAACGGCGCTCTTTCTTAGATAAAATATCAGACGACTTATACACATATAACGCACTATTTTAAGATGTACGATAACATTTAATTGCTTTATTAAATTTACGCACCTTAAGTATACACCTTGAGAATCGCTGAGAACGGCTGTAATTCATAGAAAAATATTAATTATTTTATTAAATTCCCGCACCTAAAGTATACACCTTGAGAATCGCTGAGAACGGCATTCATTCTTAGAAAAAATATCAGAAGACTTATACGCATATAACGCACTATTTTAAGATGTACAAAGACATATAACTATTTTATTAAATTTTCGCATCTTAAGTATACCCCATGAGAATCGCCGAGAACGGCGCTCATTCGTATATAACTCACTATTTTAAGATGTACGAAAACATTTAATTATTTTAATAATTTCCCGAGAACGGCGCTCTTTAATTATTTATTTAATTATTTAATAATTTTATTAATTTCCCGCACCATAAGTATACACCTTGAGAATCGCCGAGAACGGCTGTCCTTGTAGAAAAAGAATCAGGCAACTTATAGACATATAACGCACTATTTTAAGATTTACGAAAACATTTAGTTATATTATTAATTTCCGGCACCTTAAGTATACACCTTGAGAATCGCCGAGAACGGCTGTCCTTCGTAGGAAAAGTATCAGGCAACTTATACACATATAACGCACTATTTTAAGATGTAAGATAACATTTAATTGCTTGATTAAATTCACGCACCTTAAATATACACCTTGAGAATCGCTGAGAACGGCTGTAATTTTTAGAAAAATATGTATTATTTTATTAAATTCCCGCACCTTAAGTATACACCTTGAGAATCGCCGAGAACGGCTGTCCTTCGTTGAAAAAGTATCAGGCAACTTATACACATATAACGCACTTTTTTAAGATGTACGATAACATTTAATTGCTTTATTAAATTCACGCACCTTAAGTATACACCTTGAGAATCGCCGAGAACGGCGCTCTTTTTTAGATAAAATATAAGCCGACTTGTACACATATAACGCACTATTTTAAAATGTACGATAAAATTTAATTTCTTTATTAAATTCACGCACCTTAAGTATACACCTTGAGATTCGCTGAGAACGGCTGTAATTCTTAAAAAAAATATTTATTATTTTATTAAATTCCCGCACCTTAAGTATACACCTTGAGAATCGCTGAGAACGGCTGTCATTCTTAGAAAAAATATCAGACGACTTATACACATATAACGCACTGTTTTAAGATGTACGAAAACTTTTAATTATTTTATTTATTTCCCGCGCCTTAAGTATACCCCTTGAGCATCGCCGAGAACGGCTGTCCTTCTTAGAAAAAGTATCAGACAACTTATACACATATAACGCCCTATTTTAAGATGTACAAAGACATTTAACTATTTTATTAAATTTTCGCACCTTACGTATACACCTTGAGAATTGCCAAGCACGGCGCTCTTAGAAAAAATATCAGACGACTTATACACATATAACGCACTATTTTAAGATGTACGAAAACAATTAGGTATTTTATTAATTTCCCGCACCTTAAGTATACACCTAGAGAATTTCCGAGAACAGCGCTCTTTCTTAGATAAAATTTCAGCCGACTTATACACATATAACTCACATTTAATTGCTTTATTAAATTCACGCACCTTAAGTATACACCTTGAGAATCGCCGAGAACGACTGTCCTTCGTAGAAAAAGTATCAGGCAACTTATACACATATAACTCACTATTTTCAGATGTAAGATAACATTGAGTTATTTTATTAACTTTTACACTTATACACATATAACGCACTATTTTAAGATGTACGAAAACATTTAGTTATTTTATTAATTTCCGGCACCTTAAGTATACACCTTGAGAATCGCCGAGAACGGCTGTCCTTCGTAGGAAAAGTATCAGGCAGCTTATACACATATAACGCACTATTTTAAGATGTAAGATAACATTAAATTCACGCACCTTAAGTATACACCTTGAGAATCGCCGAGAACGACTGTCCTTCGTAGAAAAAGTATCAGGCAACTTATACACATATAACTCACTATTTTCAGATGTAAGATAACATTTAATTGCTTTATTAAATTCACGCACCTTAAATATACACCTTGAGAATCGCTGAGAACGGCTGTAATTCTTAGAAAACTATGTATTATTTTATTAAATTCCCGCACCTTAAGTATACACCTTGAGAATCGCCGAGAACAGCTGTCCTTCGATGAAAAAGTATCAGGCAACTTATACACATATAACGCACTATTTTAAGATGTACGATAACATTTAATTGCTTTATTAAATTTACGCACCTTAAGTATACACCTTGAGAATCGCTGAGAACGGCTGTAATTCTTAGAAAAATATTAATTATTTTATTAAATTCCCGCACCTAAAGTATACACCTTGAGAATCGCTGAGAACGGCTGTCATTCTTAGAAAAATATTAATTATTTTATTAAATTCCCGCACCTTAAGTATACACCTTGAGAATCGCCGAGAACGGCTGTCCTTCGATGAAAATGTATCAGGCAACTTATACACATATAACGCACTATTTTAAGATGTACGATAACATTTAATTGCTTTATTAAATTCACGCACCTTAAATATACACCTTGAGAATCGCTGAGAACGGCTGTAATTCTTAGAAAAATATGTATTATTTTATTAAATTCCCGCACCTTAGGTATACACCTTGAGAATCGCCGAGAACGGCTGTCCTTCGTTGAAAAAGTATCAGGCAACTTATACACATATAACTCACTAATTTAAGATGTACGAAAACTTTTAATTATTTTATTTATTTCCCGCGCCTTAAGTATACCCTTTGAGAATCGCCGAGAACGGCTGTCTTTCTTAGAAAAAGTATCAGACGACTTATACACATATAACGCACTATTTTAAGATGTACGATAACATTTAATTGTTTTATTAAATTCACGCACCTTAAGTATACACCTTGAGAATCGCGGAGAACGGCTGTAATTCTTAGAAAAATATTAATTATTTTATTAAATTCCCGCACCTTAAGTATACACCTTGAGAATCGCCGAGAACGGCTGTCCTTCGTTGAAAAAGTATCAGGCAACTTATACACATATAACTCACTAATTTAAGATGTACGAAAACATTTAATTATTTTATTAATTTCCCGAGAACGGCGCTCTTTCTTAGATAAAATATCAGCCGACTTATACACATATAACTTACTATTTTAAGATGTACGATAACATTTAACTATTTTATTAATTTCCCGCACCTTAAATATACACCTTGAGAATCGCCAAGAACGGCGCTCTTTCTTAGATAAAGTATCAGGCGACTTATACACATATAACTCACTATTTTCAGATGTACGATAACATTTAATTATTTTATTACACCTTTAATTAAGTATACACCTTGAGAATCGCCGAGAACGGCTGTCCTTGTAGAAAAAGAATCAGGCAACTTATACACATATAACGCACTATTTTAAGATGTACGAAAACATTTAGGTATTATATTAATTTCCCGCACCTTAAGTATACACCTTGAGAATTGCCGAGAACGGCGCTCTTTCTTAGATAAAATATCAGCCGACTTATAAACATATAACGCACTATTTTAAGATGTACGATAACATTTAATTGTTTTATTAAATTCGCGCACCTTAAGTATACACCTTGGGAATCGCTGAGAACGGCTGTAATTCTTAGAAAAATATTAATTATTTTGTTAAATTCCCGCACCTTAAGTATACACCTTGAGAATCGCCGAGAACGGCTGTCCTTCGTTGAAAAAGTATCAGGCAACTTATACACATATAACGCACTATTTTAAGATGTACGATAACATTTAATTGCTTTATTAAATTTACGCACCTTAAGTATACACCTTGAGAATCGCTGAGAACGGCTGTAATTCTTAGAAAAATATTAATTATTTTATTAAATTCCCGCACCTTAAGTATACACCTTGAGAATCTCCGAGAACGGCTGTCCTTCGTTGAAAAAGTATCAGGCAACTTATACACATATATAATATTATAGTTATTTTATTAATTTCCCACACCTTAAGTATACACCTTGAGAATTTCCGAGAACGGCGCTCTTTCTTAGATAAAATATCAGACGACTTATACACATATAACGCACTATTTTAAGATGTACGATAATATTTAATTGTTTTATTTAATTTCCGCACCTTAAGTATACACCTTGAGAATCGCGGAGAACGGCTGTAATTCTTAGAAAAATATTAATTATTTTGTTAAGTTCCCGCACCTTAAGTATACACCTTGAGAATCGCCGAGAACGGCTGTCCTTCGTTGAAAAAGTATCAGGCAACTATACACATATAACGCACTATTTTAAGATGTACGATAACATTTAATTGCTTTATTAAATTTACGCACCTTAAGTATACACCTTGAGAATCGCTGAGAACGGCTGTAATTCTTAGAAAAATATTAATTATTTTATTAAATTCCCGCACCTAAAGTATACACCTTGAGAATCGCTGAGAACGGCATTCATTCTTAGAAAAAATATCAGAAGACTTATACACATACAACGCACTATTTTAAGATGTACAAAGACATATAACTATTTTATTAAATTTTCGCATCTTAAGTATACCCCTTGAGAATCGCCGAGAACGGCGCTCATTCTTATATAACTCACTATTTTAAGATGTACGAAAACATTTAATTATTTTAATAATTTCCCGAGAACGGCGCTCTTTAATTATTTATTTAATTATTTAATAATTTTATTCATTTCCCGCACCATAAGTATACACCTTGAGAATCGCCGAGAACGGCTGTCCTTGTAGAAAAAGAATCAGGCAACTTATAGACATATAACGCATTATTTTAAGATGTACGAAAACATTTAGTTATATTATTAATTTCCGGCACCTTAAGTATACACCTTGAGAATCGCCGAGAACGGCTGTCCTTCGTAGGAAAAGTATCAGGCAACTTATGCACATATAACGCACTATTTTAAGATGTAAGACAACATTTAATTGCTTTATTAAATTCACGCACCTTAAATATACACCTTGAGAATCGCTGAGAACGGCTGTAATTCTTAGAAAAATATGTATTATTTTATTAAATTCCCGCACCTTAAGTATACACCTTGAGAATCGCCGAGAACGGCTGTCCTTCGTTGAAAAAGTATCAGGCAACTTACACACATATAACGCACTATTTTAAGGTGTACGATAACATTTAATTGCTTTATTAAATTGACGCACCTTAAGTATACACCTTGAGAATTGCTGAGAACGCCTGTAATTCTTAGAAAAAGTATCAGGCAACTTATACACATATAACGCACTATTTTAAGATGTACGATAACATTTAATTGCTTTATTAAATTCACGCACCTTAAGTATACACCTTGAGAATCGCCGAGAACGGCGCTCTTTCTTAGATAAAATATAAGCCGACTTATACACATATAACGCACTATTTTAAAATGTACGATAAAATTTAATTTCTTTATTAAATTCACGCACCTTAAGTATACACCTTGAGAATCGCTGAGAACGGCTGTCATTCTTAGAAAAAATATCAGACGACTTATACACATATAACGCACTGTTTTAAGATGTACGAAAACTTTTAATTATTTTATTTATTTCCCGCGCCTTAAGTATACCCCTTGAGAATCGCCGAGAACGGCTGTCCTTCTTAGAAAAAGTATCAGACAACTTATACACATATAACGCACTATTTTGAAGATGTACAAAGACATTTAACTATTGTATTAAATTTTCGCACCTTACGTATACACCTTGAGAATTGCCAAGCACGGCGCTCTTACTTAGAAAAAATATCAGACGACTTATACACATATAACGCACTATTTTAAGATGTACGAAAACAATTAGTTATTTTATTAATTTCCCGCACCTTAAGTATACACCTAGAGAATTTCCGAGAACAGCGCTCTTTCTTAGATAAAATATCAGCCGACTTATACACATATAACTCACTATTTTAAGATGTACGATAACATTTAATTATTTTATTAATTTCCCGCACCATAAGTATACACCTTGAGAATCGCCGAGAACGGCTGTCCTTGTAGAAAAAGAATCAGGCAACTTATAGACATATAACGCATTATTTTAAGATGTACGAAAACATTTAGTTATATTATTAATTTCCGGCACCTTAAGTATACACCTTGAGAATCGCCGAGAACGGCTGTCCTTCGTAGGAAAAGTATCAGGCAACTTATGCACATATAACGCACTATTTTAAGATGTAAGACAACATTTAATTGCTTTATTAAATTCACGCACCTTAAATATACACCTTGAGAATCGCTGAGAACGGCTGTAATTCTTAGAAAAATATGTATTATTTTTATTAAATTCCCGCACCTTAAGTATACACCTTGAGAATCGCCGAGAACGGCTGTCCTTCGTTGAAAAAGTATCAGGCAACTTACACACATATAACGCACTATTTTAAGGTGTACGATAACATTTAATTGCTTTATTAAATGTGAGCGACCTAAAGTATACACCTTGAGGAATTGGCT
>NW_025224977.1:2500-58943 GCF_016746235.2 Drosophila teissieri
TTACAAAATTCTATCAAGTTGCCAAATATGAAATTGTCCCCATCTACTAATGATATAGAATTAAAGACTTTACAAAATTCTATCAAGTTGCCAAATGCATTGTCATCGATTTAGTGACGCGCGCATATGAAATTGTCCCTATCTACTAATAATATAGAATTAAAGACTTTACAAAATTCTATCAAGTTGCCAAATATGAAATTGTCCCCATCTACTAATGATATAGAATTAAAGACTTTAAAAAATTCTATCAAGTTGCCAAATGACTCGTCATCAATTTAGTGACGCATATGAAATTGTCCCATCTACTAATGATAGAGTTAAAGACTTTGAAAAATTCTATCAAGTTGCCAAATACCTCGTCATCAATTTAGTGACATTGTCCTTATCTTGTAATAGAAATGAAAACTTTATTATGACTAAAGGAGAAATATATGAAATAATCGTATATACTTTTAGTATACGAAAGAAACCCCAATACTATAGGTATATTAAATATAAAACATATGAAAATGAATATTTATCACATGAATACAGACAAAATATAAGTATATTAAATAATATACATATGAAAATAAATATTATATAATATAATAATATATAATATAATAATAATAATATTATAATATATATTATTATTATAATATAATTATATATTAATAAAGGAAATAATGATGAAATATTTATATTTTCTATTAGTATTATAGAGAAAACCCATACACGTGAAAGGTTATAGTAGTGTAAGCGACGCTTTTATCGACAGAGGGTTCAAAAACTACTATAGGTAGGCAGTGGTTGCCGACCACTCGTATTGTTCGAAACTTATGTATTTATATGATTTCGACAATAATATATGGAAATTAAATATTAAACATATGGAAATGAATATTTATCGTATGGATAAATGAAGAAATGATAAAATATTCCTATATTCTCTTGGAAATATAGGAATAATCCATATACGTGAAAGGTTATAGTAGTGTAAGCGACGCTTTTATCGACAGAGGGTTCAAAAACTACTATAGGTAGGCAGTGGTTGCCGACCTCTCGTATTGTTCGAAACTTATGTATTTATATGATTTCGACAATAATATATGGAAATTAAATATTAAACATATGGAAATGAACATTTATCGTATGGATAAATGAAAAAATGATAAAATATTCCTATATTCTCTTGGAAATATAGGAATAATCCATATACGTGAAAGGTTATAGTAGTGTAAGCGACCCTTTTATCGACAGAGGGTTCAAAAACTACTATAGGTAGGCAGTGGTTGCCGACCTCTCGTATTGTTCGAAACTTATGTATTTATATGATTTCGACAATAATATATGGAAATTAAATATTAAACATATGGAAATGAATATTTATCGTATGGATAAATGAAAAAATGATAAAATATTCCTATATTCTCTTGGAAATATAGGAATAATCCATATACGTGAAAGGTTATAGTAGTGTAAGCGACCCTTTTATCGACAGAGGGTTCAAAAACTACTATAGGTAGGCAGTGGTTGCCGACCTCTCGTATTGTTCGAAACTTATGTATTTATATGATTTCGACAATAATATATGGAAATTAAATATTAAACATATGGAAATGAATATTTATCGTATGGATAAATGAAGAAATGATAAAATATTCCTATATTCTCTTGGAAATATAGGAATAATCCATATACGTGAAAGGTTATAGTAGTGTAAGCGACCCTTTTATCGACAGAGGGTTCAAAAACTACTATAGGTAGGCAGTGGTTGCCGACCTCTCGTATTGTTCGAAACTTATGTATTTATATGATTTCGACAATAATATATGGAAATTAAATATTAAACATATGGAAATGAATATTTATCGTATGGATAAATGAAGAAATGATAAAATATTCCTATATTCTCTTGGAAATATAGGAATAATCCATATACGTGAAAGGTTATAGTAGTGTAAGCGACCCTTTTATCGACAGAGGGTTCAAAAACTACTATAGGTAGGCAGTGGTTGCCGACCTCTCGTATTGTTCGAAACTTATGTATTTATATGATTTCGACAATAATATATGGAAATTAAATATTAAACATATGGAAATGAATATTTATCGTATGGATAAATGAAAAATGATAAAATATTCCTATATTCTCTTGGAAATATAGGAATAATCCATATACGTGAAAGGTTATAGTAGTGTAAGCGACCCTTTTATCGACAGAGGGTTCAAAAACTACTATAGGTAGGCAGTGGTTGCCGACCTCTCGTATTGTTCGAAACTTATGTATTTATATGATTTCGACAATAATATATGGAAATTAAATATTAAACATATGGAAATGAACATTTATCGTATGGATAAATGAAAAATGATAAAATATTCCTATATTTCTTGAAATATAGGAATAATCCATATACGTGAAAGGTTATAGTAGTGTAAGCGACCCTTTTATCGACAGAGGGTTCAAAACTACTATAGGTAGGCAGTGGTTGCCGACCTCTCGTATTGTTCGAAACTTATGTATTTATATGATTTCGACAATAATATATGGAAATTAAATATTAAACATATGGAAATGAATATTTATCGTATGGATAAATGAAGAAATGATAAAATATTCCTATATTCTCTTGGAAATATAGGAATAATCCATATACATGAAAGGTTATAGTAGTGTAAGCGACCCTTTTATCGACAGAGGGTTCAAAAACTACTATAGGTAGGCAGTGGTTGCCGACCTCTCGTATTGTTCGAAACTTATGTATTTATATGATTTCGACAATAATATATGGAAATTAAATATTAAACATATGGAAATGAATATTTATCGTATGGATAAATGAAGAAATGATAAAATATTCCTATATTCTCTTGGAAATATAGGAATAATCCATATACGTGAAAGGTTATAGTAGTGTAAGCGACCCTTTTATCGACAGAGGGTTCAAAAACTACTATAGGTAGGCAGTGGTTGCCGACCACTCGTATTGTTCGAAACTTATGTATTTATATGATTTCGACAATAATATATGGAAATTAAATATTAAACATATGGAAATGAATATTTATCATATGAATAATGGAAAAATATATTTAATTATATATGAATAAAGGAAATATCAATATAATATTACTGTATTCTCTTAATATATAAGAGAATATCCTATATGTTGGATGGCAAACAGAATTGAAAATACCCGCTTTGAGGACAGCGGGTTCAAAACTACTATAGGTAGGCAGTGGTTGCCGACCTCTCGTATTACATTGGTTACTTACAAATAAAGTATATTATTTTCCGTACAAATTTGTTTCTCAGTTCTTATGAACATTGGGACTTGGCTCCGCGGTTAATAGGAATATACGCCCTTAGATAATATCGTTGAAACAAAAGTCAAGTTTCTATTATACATAGAATAACAAATCGTTTCCATATATTATCGTTAATTTTTGGATGCAGGCAAATATATTATTATTTATTACCTGTCATAAAGTTGGAAGTGTTTATATCGTTACCCGCGGTATAATAAAATTTTTGGAAAATTACAAATTTTATATATAAATCATCATATGCGCTCGGTTTTATGTTATATATTACCAGAGAGTTATATGGAAAAAGATAAATTTTAAATTTATCATCAAAATGCAAATGATTTAGCTCAATATTTATATTGGTTAAACAAAAATTGTACATGTGTGGATACAATAATTATGTATGTTGGAAACAAAATGATATTTTAGAATGAAATATGTATAATATAAATAAAAAATTATGGAAATATATATATATATAAAACAAGAATGGAATTTACGAATACGAATACGAATGCTATATAAAAATGGCCGTAATCGAATTAAAATAGATTTAAAAACCCAAAGGCAAATTTTATAATAAGAAATGGAATTATATAAAATGGAAATCTATAATATTTATATTACTTATTTCAATTCAAAAAATATGAATGAAATATGAAAAAAGAAACATTATTCTGGTTGATCCTGCCAGTAGTTATATGCTTGTCTCAAAGATTAAGCCATGCATGTCTAAGTACACACGAATTAAAAGTGAAACCGCAAAAGGCTCATTATATCAGTTATGGTTCCTTAGATCGTTAACAGTTACTTGGATAACTGTGGTAATTCTAGAGCTAATACATGCAATTAAAACATGAACCTTATGGGACATGTGCTTTTATTAGGCTAAAACCAAGCGATCGCAAGATCGTTATATTGGTTGAACTCTAGATAACATGCAGATCGTATGGTCTTGTACCGACGACAGATCTTTCAAATGTCTGCCCTATCAACTTTTGATGGTAGTATCTAGGACTACCATGGTTGCAACGGGTAACGGGGAATCAGGGTTCGATTCCGGAGAGGGAGCCTGAGAAACGGCTACCACATCTAAGGAAGGCAGCAGGCGCGTAAATTACCCACTCCCAGCTCGGGGAGGTAGTGACGAAAAATAACAATACAGGACTCATATCCGAGGCCCTGTAATTGGAATGAGTACACTTTAAATCCTTTAACAAGGACCAATTGGAGGGCAAGTCTGGTGCCAGCAGCCGCGGTAATTCCAGCTCCAATAGCGTATATTAAAGTTGTTGCGGTTAAAACGTTCGTAGTTGAACTTGTGCTTCATACGGGTAGTACAACTTACAATTGTGGTTAGTACTATACCTTTATGTATGTAAGCGTATTACCGGTGGAGTTCTTATATGTGTTTAAATACTTGTATTTTTCATATGTTCCTCCTATTTAAAAACCTGCATTAGTGCTCTTAAACGAGTGTTATTGTGGGCCGGTACTATTACTTTGAACAAATTAGAGTGCTTAAAGCAGGCTTCAAATGCCTGAATATTCTGTGCATGGGATAATGAAATAAGACCTCTGTTCTGCTTTCATTGGTTTTCAGATCAAGAGGTAATGATTAATAGAAGCAGTTTGGGGGCATTAGTATTACGACGCGAGAGGTGAAATTCTTGGACCGTCGTAAGACTAACTTAAGCGAAAGCATTTGCCAAAGATGTTTTCATTAATCAAGAACGAAAGTTAGAGGTTCGAAGGCGATCAGATACCGCCCTAGTTCTAACCATAAACGATGCCAGCTAGCAATTGGGTGTAGCTACTTTTATGGCTCTCTCAGTCGCTTCCCGGGAAACCAAAGCTTTTGGGCTCCGGGGGAAGTATGGTTGCAAAGCTGAAACTTAAAGGAATTGACGGAAGGGCACCACCAGGAGTGGAGCCTGCGGCTTAATTTGACTCAACACGGGAAAACTTACCAGGTCCGAACATAAGTGTGTAAGACAGATTGATAGCTCTTTCTCGAATCTATGGGTGGTGGTGCATGGCCGTTCTTAGTTCGTGGAGTGATTTGTCTGGTTAATTCCGATAACGAACGAGACTCAAATATATTAAATAGATATCTTCAGGATTATGGTGCTGAAGCTTATATAGCCTTCATTCATGGTGGCAGTAAAATGTTTATTGTGTTTGAATGTGTTTATGTAAGTGGAGCCGTACCTGTTGGTTTGTCCCATTATAAGGACACTAGCTTCTTAAATGGACAAATTGCGTCTAGCAATAATGAGATTGAGCAATAACAGGTCTGTGATGCCCTTAGATGTCCTGGGCTGCACGCGCGCTACAATGAAAGTATCAACGTGTATTTCCTAGACCGAGAGGTCCGGGTAAACCGCTGAACCACTTTCATGCTTGGGATTGTGAACTGAAACTGTTCACATGAACTTGGAATTCCCAGTAAGTGTGAGTCATTAACTCGCATTGATTACGTCCCTGCCCTTTGTACACACCGCCCGTCGCTACTACCGATTGAATTATTTAGTGAGGTCTCCGGACGTGATCACTGTGACGCCTTGCGTGTTACGGTTGTTTCGCAAAAGTTGACCGAACTTGATTATTTAGAGGAAGTAAAAGTCGTAACAAGGTTTCCGTAGGTGAACCTGCGGAAGGATCATTATTGTATAATATCCTTACCGTTAATAAACATTTGTTATAATACAAATAAATTGAATTTACCAAAAACCAAATTTACCAAATTACAATGAGATCAATTTACAAAAGCACATGATTTATGATTATTTACAAAAGCAATTATATATGACTATTATCGAACACAATAATTCAATTGATTCAAAGAATCAAAAATCAAATTAAAATGATGATCTGGTTTTCCTAGCCAAACATCATAAAATGTGGTTAGCCACCACATTGGGTTATATGTGACTGCGGTCCACATTAATCCACATAAGTTAAAAATTGTGATTGGGGACCACAATATATTGTGTGTGAAGTTTTGCGGATTCACAAAAAAATAATATGATTTATATATTGCTTTAAAATAAAAATAAACAATGTGTTTCCTAAAAATTCGAAAATGGACAATCGAATTTTTAAAATTTGTGTGTATATGGACCATAATATACACGCGTTGCGAATATGTATTGTTCATCTTAGTTATGAGCATACGTTGGCTAATGCAACAACCTAAAATATACAATGTTGTACCTGGCATCCATCAGGTTAATGTTTTATATAAAATGCAGTATGTATCGCCCATATTGGTAATTATAAATAAAATGGTAATTATATGATACATATTGCTTATATGAAACTAAGACATTTCGCAGCATTTATTTTAGGTATAAAAATACATTTATTGAAGGAATTGATATATGCCAGTAAAATGGTGTATTTTTAATTTCTTTCAATAAAAACAATATTGACATTATATAGAAATGAATTATAAAACTCTAAGCGGTGGATCACTCGGCTCATGGGTCGATGAAGAACGCAGCAAACTGTGCGTCATCGTGTGAACTGCAGGACACATGAACATCGACATTTTGAACGCATATCGCAGTCCATGCTGTTATGTACTTTAATTAATTTTATAGTGCTGCTTGGACTACATATGGTTGAGGGTTGTAAGACTATGCTAATTAAGTTGTTTATAAATTTTTATAAGCATATGGTATATTATTGGATAAAATAATAATTTTATTCATAATATTAAAAACTGTATATGAAAAACATTATCCTCACATTTGAATGTGAAAAACGAAGAGAAATATTTTCTTTTTCAATCAAATAATACTGAGAAATGTCTAGCATAAAAAATTGAATTATTTTTCATCTAGGATTGTCTCTTATTAATGATTCGGAAATAGAAAAAATTTGGTTATGTTATTTTCTTCGTTGGTTCGTTAATGGAAAATACTAAGCTACAAAAAATAATGGAAATTATTACAACGAATTTAATAAAATGTTTTATCATTATATATAAAGAATTAATAGCAATAAAAAGTTATATACAACCTCAACTCATATGGGACTACCCCCTGAATTTAAGCATATTAATTAGGGGAGGAAAAGAAACTAACAAGGATTTTCTTAGTAGCGGCGAGCGAAAAGAAAACAGTTCAGCACTAAGTCACTTTGTCTATATGGCAAATGTGAGATGCAGTGTATGGAGCGTCAATATTCTAGTATGAGAAATTAACGATTTAAGTCCTTCTTAAATGAGGCCATTTACCCATAGAGGGTGCCAGGCCCGTATAACGTTAATGATTACTAGATGATGTTTCCAAAGAGTCGTGTTGCTTGATAGTGCAGCACTAAGTGGGTGGTAAACTCCATCTAAAACTAAATATAACCATGAGACCGATAGTAAACAAGTACCGTGAGGGAAAGTTGAAAAGAACTCTGAATAGAGAGTTAAACAGTACGTGAAACTGCTTAGAGGTTAAGCCCGATGAACCTGAATATCCGTTATGGAAAATTCATCATTAAAATTGTAATATTTAAATAATATTATGAGGATAGTGTGCATTTTTTCCATATAAGGACATTGTAATCTATTAGCATATCCCAAATTTATCATAAAATATAACTTATAGTTTATTCAAATTAAAGTGCTTGCATTTTAACACAGAATAAATGTTATTAATTTGATAAAGTGCTGATAGATTTATATGATTACAGTGCGTTAATTTTTCGGAATTATATAATGGCATAATTATCATTGATTTTTATGTTTATTATATGCACTTGTATGATTAACAATGCGAAAGATTCAGGATACCTTCGGGACCCGTCTTGAAACACGGACCAAGGAGTCTAACATATGTGCAAGTTATTGGGATATAAACCTAATAGCGTAATTAACTTGACTACTAATGGGATTAGTTTTTTAACTATTTATAGCTAATTAACACAATCCCGGGGCGTTCTATATAGTTATGTATAATGTATATTTATATTATTTATGCCTCTAACTGGAACGTACCTTGAGCATATATGCTGTGACCCGAAAGATGGTGAACTATACTTGATCAGGTTGAAGTCAGGGGAAACCCTGATGGAAGACCGAAACAGTTCTGACGTGCAAATCGATTGTCAGAATTGAGTATAGGGGCGAAAGACCAATCGAACCATCTAGTAGCTGGTTCCTTCCGAAGTTTCCCTCAGGATAGCTGGTGCATTTTAATATTATATAAAATAATCTTATCTGGTAAAGCGAATGATTAGAGGCCTTAGGGTCGAAACGATCTTAACCTATTCTCAAACTTTAAATGGGTAAGAACCTTAACTTTCTTGATATGAAGTTCAAGGTTATGATATAATGTGCCCAGTGGGCCACTTTTGGTAAGCAGAACTGGCGCTGTGGGATGAACCAAACGTAATGTTACGGTGCCCAAATTAACAACTCATGCAGATACCATGAAAGGCGTTGGTTGCTTAAAACAGCAGGACGGTGATCATGGAAGTCGAAATCCGCTAAGGAGTGTGTAACAACTCACCTGCCGAAGCAACTAGCCCTTAAAATGGATGGCGCTTAAGTTGTATACCTATACATTACCGCTAAAGTAGATGATTTATATTACTTGTGATATAAATTTTGAAACTTTAGTGAGTAGGAAGGTACAATGGTATGCGTAGAAGTGTTTGGCGTAAGCCTGCATGGAGCTGCCATTGGTACAGATCTTGGTGGTAGTAGCAAATAATCGAATGAGACCTTGGAGGACTGAAGTGGAGAAGGGTTTCGTGTGAACAGTGGTTGATCACGAGTTAGTCGGTCCTAAGTTCAAGGCGAAAGCCGAAAATTTTCAAGTAAAACAAAAATGCCAAACTACATACAAAAAGCGAATATAATACACTTGAATAATTTTGAACGAAAGGGAATACGGTTCCAATTCCGTAACCTGTTGAGTATCCGTTTGTTATTAAATATGGGCCTCGTGCTCATCCTGGCAACAGGAACGACCATAAAGAAGCCGTCGAGAGATATCGGAAGAGTTTTCTTTTCTGTTTTATAGCCGTACTACCATGGAAGTCTTTCGCAGAGAGATATGGTAGATGGGCTAGAAGAGCATGACATATACTGTTGTGTCGATATTTTCTCCTCGGACCTTGAAAATTTATGGTGGGGACACGCAAACTTCTCAACAGGCCGTACCAATATCCGCAGCTGGTCTCCAAGGTGAAGAGTCTCTAGTCGATAGAATAATGTAGGTAAGGGAAGTCGGCAAATTAGATCCGTAACTTCGGGATAAGGATTGGCTCTGAAGATTGAGATAGTCGGGCTTGATTGGGAAACAATAACATGGTTTATGTGCTCGTTCTGGGTAAATAGAGTTTCTAGCATTTATGTTAGTTTCTTGTTCCCCGGATAGTTTAGTTACGTAGCCAATTGTGGAACTTTCTTGCTAAAATTTTTAAGAATACTATTTGGGTTAAACCAATTAGTTCTTATTAATTATAACGATTATCAATTAACAATCAATTCAGAACTGGCACGGACTTGGGGAATCCGACTGTCTAATTAAAACAAAGCATTGTGATGGCCCTAGCGGGTGTTGACACAATGTGATTTCTGCCCAGTGCTCTGAATGTCAAAGTGAAGAAATTCAAGTAAGCGCGGGTCAACGGCGGGAGTAACTATGACTCTCTTAAGGTAGCCAAATGCCTCGTCATCTAATTAGTGACGCGCATGAATGGATTAACGAGATTCCTACTGTCCCTATCTACTATCTAGCGAAACCACAGCCAAGGGAACGGGCTTGGAATAATTAGCGGGGAAAGAAGACCCTTTTGAGCTTGACTCTAATCTGGCAGTGTAAGGAGACATAAGAGGTGTAGAATAAGTGGGAGATATTAGACCTCGGTTTGGTATCGTCAATGAAATACCACTACTCTTATTGTTTCCTTACTTACTTGATTAAATGGAACGTGTATCATTTCCTAGCCATTATACGGATATATTTATTATATCTTATGGTATTGGGTTTTGATGCAAGCTTCTTGATCAAAGTATCACGAGTTTGTTATATAATCGCAAACAAATTCTTTAATAAAACGATGCATTTATGTATTTTTGATTTGAAAATTTGGTATAACTCCAATTACTCAGGTATGATCCAATTCAAGGACATTGCCAGGTAGGGAGTTTGACTGGGGCGGTACATCTCTCAAATAATAACGGAGGTGTCCCAAGGCCAGCTCAGTGCGGACAGAAACCACACATAGAGCAAAAGGGCAAATGCTGACTTGATCTCGGTGTTCAGTACACACAGGGACAGCAAAAGCTCGGCCTATCGATCCTTTTGGTTTAAAGAGTTTTTAACAAGAGGTGTCAGAAAAGTTACCATAGGGATAACTGGCTTGTGGCGGCCAAGCGTTCATAGCGACGTCGCTTTTTGATCCTTCGATGTCGGCTCTTCCTATCATTGTGAAGCAAAATTCACCAAGCGTTGGATTGTTCACCCATGCAAGGGAACGTGAGCTGGGTTTAGACCGTCGTGAGACAGGTTAGTTTTACCCTACTAATGACAAAACGTTGTTGCGACAGCATTCCTGCGTAGTACGAGAGGAACCGCAGGTACGGACCAATGGCACAATACTTGTTCGAGCGAACAGTGGTATGACGCTACGTCCGTTGGATTATGCCTGAACGCCTCTAAGGTCGTATCCGTGCTGGACTGCAATGATAAATAAGGGGCAATTTGCATTGTATGGCTTCTAAACCATTTAAAGTTTATAATTTACTTTATAAACGACAATGGATGTGATGCCAATGTAATTTGTAACATAGTAAATTGGGAGGATCTTCGATCACCTGATGCCGCGCTAGTTACATATAAAAGCATTATTTAATACAATGACAAAGCCTAGAATCAATTGTAAACGACTTTTGTAACAGGCAAGGTGTTGTAAGTGGTTGAGCAGCTGCCATACTGCGATCCACTGAAGCTTATCCTTTGCTTGATGATTCGAAATAAGTACACTAATGTACTTATTATTGTTGGTTCGTGAGGTTTAGCGCAGCGCACTAGCTATAGTATAGCGCCTGCCTGCCTCTCGGATCGATCCCGGTAGCCAAATGCATTGTCATCGAATTAGTGACGCGCGCATATGAGATTGTCCCTATCTACTAATAATATAGAATTAAAGACTTTACAAAATTCTATCAAGTTGCCAAATATGAAATTGTCCCCATCTACTAATGATATAGAATTAAAGACTTTACAAAATTCTATCAAGTTGCAAATGCATTGTCATCGATTTAGTGACGCGCGCATATGAAATTGTCCCTATCTACTAATAATATAGAATTAAAGACTTTACAAAATTCTATCAAGTTGCCAAATATGAAATGGTCCCCATCTACTAATGATATAGAATTAAAGACTTTACAAAATTCTATCAAGTTGCCAAATGCATTGTCATCGATTTAGTGACGCGCGCATATGAAATTGTCCCTATCTACTAATAATATAGAATTAAAGACTTTACAAAATTCTATCAAGTTGCCAAATATGAAATTGTCCCCATCTACTAATGATATAGAATTAAAGACTTTACAAAATTCTATCAAGTTGCCAAATGCATTGTCATCGATTTAGTGACGCGCGCATATGAAATTGTCCCTATCTACTAATAATATAGAATTAAAGACTACAAAATTCTATCAAGTTGCCAAATATGAAATTGTCCCCATCTACTAATGATATAGAATTAAAGACTTTACAAAATTCTATCAAGTTGCAAATGCATTGTCATCGATTTAGTGACGCGCGCATATGAAATTGTCCCTATCTACTAATAATATAGAATTAAAGACTTTACAAAATTCTATCAAGTTGCCAAATATGAAATTGTCCCCATCTACTAATGATATAGAATTAAAGACTTTACAAAATTCTATCAAGTTGCCAAATGCATTGTCATCGATTTAGTGACGCGCGCATATGAAATTGTCCCTATCTACTAATAATATAGAATTAAAGACTTTACAAAATTCTATCAAGTTGCCAAATATGAAATTGTCCCCATCTACTAATGATATAGAATTAAAGACTTTACAAAATTCTATCAAGTTGCCAAATGCATTGTCATCGATTTAGTGACGCGCGCATATGAAATTGTCCCTATCTACTAATAATATAGAATTAAAGACTTTACAAAATTCTATCAAGTTGCCAAATATGAAATTGTCCCCATCTACTAATGATATAGAATTAAAGACTTTAAAAAATTCTATCAAGTTGCCAAATGACTCGTCATCAATTTAGTGACGCATATGAAATTGTCCCATCTACTAATGATAGAGTTAAAGACTTTGAAAAATTCTATCAAGTTGCCAAATACCTCGTCATCAATTTAGTGACATTGTCCTTATCTTGTAATAGAAATGAAAACTTTATTATGACTAAAGGAGAAATATATGAAATAATCGTATATACTTTTAGTATACGAAAGAAACCCCAATACTATAGGTATATTAAATATAAAACATATGAAAATGAATATTTATCACATGAATACAGACAAAATATAAGTATATTAAATAATATACATATGAAAATAAATATTATATAATATAATAATATATAATATAATAATAATAATATTATAATATATATTATTATTATAATATAATTATATATTAATAAAGGAAATAATGATGAAATATTTATATTTTCTATTAGTATTATAGAGAAAACCCATACACGTGAAAGGTTATAGTAGTGTAAGCGACGCTTTTATCGACAGAGGGTTCAAAAACTACTATAGGTAGGCAGTGGTTGCCGACCACTCGTATTGTTCGAAACTTATGTATTTATATGATTTCGACAATAATATATGGAAATTAAATATTAAACATATGGAAATGAATATTTATCGTATGGATAAATGAAGAAATGATAAAATATTCCTATATTCTCTTGGAAATATAGGAATAATCCATATACGTGAAAGGTTATAGTAGTGTAAGCGACGCTTTTATCGACAGAGGGTTCAAAAACTACTATAGGTAGGCAGTGGTTGCCGACCTCTCGTATTGTTCGAAACTTATGTATTTATATGATTTCGACAATAATATATGGAAATTAAATATTAAACATATGGAAATGAACATTTATCGTATGGATAAATGAAAAAATGATAAAATATTCCTATATTCTCTTGGAAATATAGGAATAATCCATATACGTGAAAGGTTATAGTAGTGTAAGCGACCCTTTTATCGACAGAGGGTTCAAAAACTACTATAGGTAGGCAGTGGTTGCCGACCTCTCGTATTGTTCGAAACTTATGTATTTATATGATTTCGACAATAATATATGGAAATTAAATATTAAACATATGGAAATGAATATTTATCGTATGGATAAATGAAAAATGATAAAATATTCCTATATTCTCTTGGAAATATAGGAATAATCCATATACGTGAAAGGTTATAGTAGTGTAAGCGACCCTTTTATCGACAGAGGGTTCAAAAACTACTATAGGTAGGCAGTGGTTGCCGACCTCTCGTATTGTTCGAAACTTATGTATTTATATGATTTCGACAATAATATATGGAAATTAAATATTAAACATATGGAAATGAACATTTATCGTATGGATAAATGAAAAAATGATAAAATATTCCTATATTCTCTTGGAAATATAGGAATAATCCATATACGTGAAAGGTTATAGTAGTGTAAGCGACCCTTTTATCGACAGAGGGTTCAAAAACTACTATAGGTAGGCAGTGGTTGCCGACCTCTCGTATTGTTCGAAACTTATGTATTTATATGATTTCGACAATAATATATGGAAATTAAATATTAAACATATGGAAATGAACATTTATCGTATGGATAAATGAAAAAATGATAAAATATTCCTATATTCTCTTGGAAATATAGGAATAATCCATATACGTGAAAGGTTATAGTAGTGTAAGCGACCCTTTTATCGACAGAGGGTTCAAAAACTACTATAGGTAGGCAGTGGTTGCCGACCTCTCGTATTGTTCGAAACTTATGTATTTATATGATTTCGACAATAATATATGGAAATTAAATATTAAACATATGGAAATGAATATTTATCGTATGGATAAATGAAGAAATGATAAAATATTCCTATATTCTCTTGGAAATATAGGAATAATCCATATACGTGAAAGGTTATAGTAGTGTAAGCGACCCTTTTATCGACAGAGGGTTCAAAAACTACTATAGGTAGGCAGTGGTTGCCGACCTCTCGTATTGTTCGAAACTTATGTATTTATATGATTTCGACAATAATATATGGAAATTAAATATTAAACATATGGAAATGAACATTTATCGTATGGATAAATGAAAAAATGATAAAATATTCCTATATTCTCTTGGAAATATAGGAATAATCCATATACGTGAAAGGTTATAGTAGTGTAAGCGACCCTTTTATCGACAGAGGGTTCAAAAACTACTATAGGTAGGCAGTGGTTGCCGACCTCTCGTATTGTTCGAAACTTATGTATTTATATGATTTCGACAATAATATATGGAAATTAAATATTAAACATATGGAAATGAATATTTATCGTATGGATAAATGAAGAAATGATAAAATATTCCTATATTCTCTTGGAAATATAGGAATAATCCATATACATGAAAGGTTATAGTAGTGTAAGCGACCCTTTTATCGACAGAGGGTTCAAAAACTACTATAGGTAGGCAGTGGTTGCCGACCTCTCGTATTGTTCGAAACTTATGTATTTATATGATTTCGACAATAATATATGGAAATTAAATATTAAACATATGGAAATGAATATTTATCGTATGGATAAATGAAGAAATGATAAAATATTCCTATATTCTCTTGGAAATATAGGAATAATCCATATACGTGAAAGGTTATAGTAGTGTAAGCGACCCTTTTATCGACAGAGGGTTCAAAAACTACTATAGGTAGGCAGTGGTTGCCGACCACTCGTATTGTTCGAAACTTATGTATTTATATGATTTCGACAATAATATATGGAAATTAAATATTAAACATATGGAAATGAATATTTATCATATGAATAATGGAAAAATATATTTAATTATATATGAATAAAGGAAATATCAATATAATATTACTGTATTCTCTTAATATATAAGAGAATATCCTATATGTTGGATGGCAAACAGAATTGAAAATACCCGCTTTGAGGACAGCGGGTTCAAAAACTACTATAGGTAGGCAGTGGTTGCCGACCTCTCGTATTACATTGGTTACTTACAAATAAAGTATATTATTTTCCGTACAAATTTGTTTCTCAGTTCTTATGAACATTGGGACTTGGCTCCGCGGTTAATAGGAATATACGCCCTTAGATAATATCGTTGAAACAAAAGTCAAGTTTCTATTATACATAGAATAACAAATCGTTTCCATATATTATCGTTAATTTTTGGATGCAGGCAAATATATTATTATTTATTACCTGTCATAAAGTTGGAAGTGTTTATATCGTTACCCGCGGTATAATAAAATTTTTGGAAAATTACAAATTTTATATATAAATCATCATATGCGCTCGGTTTTATGTTATATATTACCAGAGAGTTATATGGAAAAAGATAAATTTTAAATTTATCATCAAAATGCAAATGATTTAGCTCAATATTTATATTGGTTAAACAAAAATTGTACATGTGTGGATACAATAATTATGTATGTTGGAAACAAAATGATATTTTAGAATGAAATATGTATAATATAAATAAAAAATTATGGAAATATATATATATATATAAACAAGAATGGAATTTACGAATACGAATACGAATGCTATATAAAAATGGCCGTAATCGAATTAAAATAGATTTAAAAACCCAAAGGCAAATTTTATAATAAGAAATGGAATTATATAAAATGGAAATCTATAATATTTATATTACTTATTTCAATTCAAAAAATATGAATGAAATATGAAAAAAGAAACATTATTCTGGTTGATCCTGCCAGTAGTTATATGCTTGTCTCAAAGATTAAGCCATGCATGTCTAAGTACACACGAATTAAAAGTGAAACCGCAAAAGGCTCATTATATCAGTTATGGTTCCTTAGATCGTTAACAGTTACTTGGATAACTGTGGTAATTCTAGAGCTAATACATGCAATTAAAACATGAACCTTATGGGACATGTGCTTTTATTAGGCTAAAACCAAGCGATCGCAAGATCGTTATATTGGTTGAACTCTAGATAACATGCAGATCGTATGGTCTTGTACCGACGACAGATCTTTCAAATGTCTGCCCTATCAACTTTTGATGGTAGTATCTAGGACTACCATGGTTGCAACGGGTAACGGGGAATCAGGGTTCGATTCCGGAGAGGGAGCCTGAGAAACGGCTACCACATCTAAGGAAGGCAGCAGGCGCGTAAATTACCCACTCCCAGCTCGGGGAGGTAGTGACGAAAAATAACAATACAGGACTCATATCCGAGGCCCTGTAATTGGAATGAGTACACTTTAAATCCTTTAACAAGGACCAATTGGAGGGCAAGTCTGGTGCCAGCAGCCGCGGTAATTCCAGCTCCAATAGCGTATATTAAAGTTGTTGCGGTTAAAACGTTCGTAGTTGAACTTGTGCTTCATACGGGTAGTACAACTTACAATTGTGGTTAGTACTATACCTTTATGTATGTAAGCGTATTACCGGTGGAGTTCTTATATGTGTTTAAATACTTGTATTTTTTCATATGTTCCTCCTATTTAAAAACCTGCATTAGTGCTCTTAAACGAGTGTTATTGTGGGCCGGTACTATTACTTTGAACAAATTAGAGTGCTTAAAGCAGGCTTCAAATGCCTGAATATTCTGTGCATGGGATAATGAAATAAGACCTCTGTTCTGCTTTCATTGGTTTTCAGATCAAGAGGTAATGATTAATAGAAGCAGTTTGGGGGCATTAGTATTACGACGCGAGAGGTGAAATTCTTGGACCGTCGTAAGACTAACTTAAGCGAAAGCATTTGCCAAAGATGTTTTCATTAATCAAGAACGAAAGTTAGAGGTTCGAAGGCGATCAGATACCGCCCTAGTTCTAACCATAAACGATGCCAGCTAGCAATTGGGTGTAGCTACTTTTATGGCTCTCTCAGTCGCTTCCCGGGAAACCAAAGCTTTTGGGCTCCGGGGGAAGTATGGTTGCAAAGCTGAAACTTAAAGGAATTGACGGAAGGGCACCACCAGGAGTGGAGCCTGCGGCTTAATTTGACTCAACACGGGAAAACTTACCAGGTCCGAACATAAGTGTGTAAGACAGATTGATAGCTCTTTCTCGAATCTATGGGTGGTGGTGCATGGCCGTTCTTAGTTCGTGGAGTGATTTGTCTGGTTAATTCCGATAACGAACGAGACTCAAATATATTAAATAGATATCTTCAGGATTATGGTGCTGAAGCTTATATAGCCTTCATTCATGGTGGCAGTAAAATGTTTATTGTGTTTGAATGTGTTTATGTAAGTGGAGCCGTACCTGTTGGTTTGTCCCATTATAAGGACACTAGCTTCTTAAATGGACAAATTGCGTCTAGCAATAATGAGATTGAGCAATAACAGGTCTGTGATGCCCTTAGATGTCCTGGGCTGCACGCGCGCTACAATGAAAGTATCAACGTGTATTTCCTAGACCGAGAGGTCCGGGTAAACCGCTGAACCACTTTCATGCTTGGGATTGTGAACTGAAACTGTTCACATGAACTTGGAATTCCCAGTAAGTGTGAGTCATTAACTCGCATTGATTACGTCCCTGCCCTTTGTACACACCGCCCGTCGCTACTACCGATTGAATTATTTAGTGAGGTCTCCGGACGTGATCACTGTGACGCCTTGCGTGTTACGGTTGTTTCGCAAAAGTTGACCGAACTTGATTATTTAGAGGAAGTAAAAGTCGTAACAAGGTTTCCGTAGGTGAACCTGCGGAAGGATCATTATTGTATAATATCCTTACCGTTAATAAACATTTGTTATAATACAAATAAATTGAATTTACCAAAAACCAAATTTACCAAATTACAATGAGATCAATTTACAAAAGCACATGATTTATGATTATTTACAAAAGCAATTATATATGACTATTATCGAACACAATAATTCAATTGATTCAAAGAATCAAAAATCAAATTAAAATGATGATCTGGTTTTCCTAGCCAAACATCATAAAATGTGGTTAGCCACCACATTGGGTTATATGTGACTGCGGTCCACATTAATCCACATAAGTTAAAAATTGTGATTGGGGACCACAATATATTGTGTGTGAAGTTTTGCGGATTCACAAAAAAATAATATGATTTATATATTGCTTTAAAATAAAAATAAACAATGTGTTTCCTAAAAATTCGAAAATGGACAATCGAATTTTTAAAATTTGTGTGTATATGGACCATAATATACACGCGTTGCGAATATGTATTGTTCATCTTAGTTATGAGCATACGTTGGCTAATGCAACAACCTAAAATATACAATGTTGTACCTGGCATCCATCAGGTTAATGTTTTATATAAAATGCAGTATGTATCGCCCATATTGGTAATTATAAATAAAATGGTAATTATATGATACATATTGCTTATATGAAACTAAGACATTTCGCAGCATTTATTTTAGGTATAAAAATACATTTATTGAAGGAATTGATATATGCCAGTAAAATGGTGTATTTTTAATTTCTTTCAATAAAAACAATATTGACATTATATAGAAATGAATTATAAAACTCTAAGCGGTGGATCACTCGGCTCATGGGTCGATGAAGAACGCAGCAAACTGTGCGTCATCGTGTGAACTGCAGGACACATGAACATCGACATTTTGAACGCATATCGCAGTCCATGCTGTTATGTACTTTAATTAATTTTATAGTGCTGCTTGGACTACATATGGTTGAGGGTTGTAAGACTATGCTAATTAAGTTGTTTATAAATTTTTATAAGCATATGGTATATTATTGGATAAAATAATAATTTTATTCATAATATTAAAAACTGTATATGAAAAACATTATCCTCACATTTGAATGTGAAAAACGAAGAGAAATATTTTCTTTTTCAATCAAATAATACTGAGAAATGTCTAGCATAAAAAATTGAATTATTTTTCATCTAGGATTGTCTCTTATTAATGATTCGGAAATAGAAAAAATTTGGTTATGTTATTTTCTTCGTTGGTTCGTTAATGGAAAATACTAAGCTACAAAAAATAATGGAAATTATTACAACGAATTTAATAAAATGTTTTATCATTATATATAAAGAATTAATAGCAATAAAAAGTTATATACAACCTCAACTCATATGGGACTACCCCCTGAATTTAAGCATATTAATTAGGGGAGGAAAAGAAACTAACAAGGATTTTCTTAGTAGCGGCGAGCGAAAAGAAAACAGTTCAGCACTAAGTCACTTTGTCTATATGGCAAATGTGAGATGCAGTGTATGGAGCGTCAATATTCTAGTATGAGAAATTAACGATTTAAGTCCTTCTTAAATGAGGCCATTTACCCATAGAGGGTGCCAGGCCCGTATAACGTTAATGATTACTAGATGATGTTTCCAAAGAGTCGTGTTGCTTGATAGTGCAGCACTAAGTGGGTGGTAAACTCCATCTAAAACTAAATATAACCATGAGACCGATAGTAAACAAGTACCGTGAGGGAAAGTTGAAAAGAACTCTGAATAGAGAGTTAAACAGTACGTGAAACTGCTTAGAGGTTAAGCCCGATGAACCTGAATATCCGTTATGGAAAATTCATCATTAAAATTGTAATATTTAAATAATATTATGAGGATAGTGTGCATTTTTTCCATATAAGGACATTGTAATCTATTAGCATATCCCAAATTTATCATAAAATATAACTTATAGTTTATTCAAATTAAAGTGCTTGCATTTTAACACAGAATAAATGTTATTAATTTGATAAAGTGCTGATAGATTTATATGATTACAGTGCGTTAATTTTTCGGAATTATATAATGGCATAATTATCATTGATTTTTATGTTTATTATATGCACTTGTATGATTAACAATGCGAAAGATTCAGGATACCTTCGGGACCCGTCTTGAAACACGGACCAAGGAGTCTAACATATGTGCAAGTTATTGGGATATAAACCTAATAGCGTAATTAACTTGACTACTAATGGGATTAGTTTTTTAACTATTTATAGCTAATTAACACAATCCCGGGGCGTTCTATATAGTTATGTATAATGTATATTTATATTATTTATGCCTCTAACTGGAACGTACCTTGAGCATATATGCTGTGACCCGAAAGATGGTGAACTATACTTGATCAGGTTGAAGTCAGGGGAAACCCTGATGGAAGACCGAAACAGTTCTGACGTGCAAATCGATTGTCAGAATTGAGTATAGGGGCGAAAGACCAATCGAACCATCTAGTAGCTGGTTCCTTCCGAAGTTTCCCTCAGGATAGCTGGTGCATTTTAATATTATATAAAATAATCTTATCTGGTAAAGCGAATGATTAGAGGCCTTAGGGTCGAAACGATCTTAACCTATTCTCAAACTTTAAATGGGTAAGAACCTTAACTTTCTTGATATGAAGTTCAAGGTTATGATATAATGTGCCCAGTGGGCCACTTTTGGTAAGCAGAACTGGCGCTGTGGGATGAACCAAACGTAATGTTACGGTGCCCAAATTAACAACTCATGCAGATACCATGAAAGGCGTTGGTTGCTTAAAACAGCAGGACGGTGATCATGGAAGTCGAAATCCGCTAAGGAGTGTGTAACAACTCACCTGCCGAAGCAACTAGCCCTTAAAATGGATGGCGCTTAAGTTGTATACCTATACATTACCGCTAAAGTAGATGATTTATATTACTTGTGATATAAATTTTGAAACTTTAGTGAGTAGGAAGGTACAATGGTATGCGTAGAAGTGTTTGGCGTAAGCCTGCATGGAGCTGCCATTGGTACAGATCTTGGTGGTAGTAGCAAATAATCGAATGAGACCTTGGAGGACTGAAGTGGAGAAGGGTTTCGTGTGAACAGTGGTTGATCACGAGTTAGTCGGTCCTAAGTTCAAGGCGAAAGCCGAAAATTTTCAAGTAAAACAAAAATGCCAAACTACATACAAAAAGCGAATATAATACACTTGAATAATTTTGAACGAAAGGGAATACGGTTCCAATTCCGTAACCTGTTGAGTATCCGTTTGTTATTAAATATGGGCCTCGTGCTCATCCTGGCAACAGGAACGACCATAAAGAAGCCGTCGAGAGATATCGGAAGAGTTTTCTTTTCTGTTTTATAGCCGTACTACCATGGAAGTCTTTCGCAGAGAGATATGGTAGATGGGCTAGAAGAGCATGACATATACTGTTGTGTCGATATTTTCTCCTCGGACCTTGAAAATTTATGGTGGGGACACGCAAACTTCTCAACAGGCCGTACCAATATCCGCAGCTGGTCTCCAAGGTGAAGAGTCTCTAGTCGATAGAATAATGTAGGTAAGGGAAGTCGGCAAATTAGATCCGTAACTTCGGGATAAGGATTGGCTCTGAAGATTGAGATAGTCGGGCTTGATTGGGAAACAATAACATGGTTTATGTGCTCGTTCTGGGTAAATAGAGTTTCTAGCATTTATGTTAGTTTCTTGTTCCCCGGATAGTTTAGTTACGTAGCCAATTGTGGAACTTTCTTGCTAAAATTTTTAAGAATACTATTTGGGTTAAACCAATTAGTTCTTATTAATTATAACGATTATCAATTAACAATCAATTCAGAACTGGCACGGACTTGGGGAATCCGACTGTCTAATTAAAACAAAGCATTGTGATGGCCCTAGCGGGTGTTGACACAATGTGATTTCTGCCCAGTGCTCTGAATGTCAAAGTGAAGAAATTCAAGTAAGCGCGGGTCAACGGCGGGAGTAACTATGACTCTCTTAAGGTAGCCAAATGCCTCGTCATCTAATTAGTGACGCGCATGAATGGATTAACGAGATTCCTACTGTCCCTATCTACTATCTAGCGAAACCACAGCCAAGGGAACGGGCTTGGAATAATTAGCGGGGAAAGAAGACCCTTTTGAGCTTGACTCTAATCTGGCAGTGTAAGGAGACATAAGAGGTGTAGAATAAGTGGGAGATATTAGACCTCGGTTTGGTATCGTCAATGAAATACCACTACTCTTATTGTTTCCTTACTTACTTGATTAAATGGAACGTGTATCATTTCCTAGCCATTATACGGATATATTTATTATATCTTATGGTATTGGGTTTTGATGCAAGCTTCTTGATCAAAGTATCACGAGTTTGTTATATAATCGCAAACAAATTCTTTAATAAAACGATGCATTTATGTATTTTTGATTTGAAAATTTGGTATAACTCCAATTACTCAGGTATGATCCAATTCAAGGACATTGCCAGGTAGGGAGTTTGACTGGGGCGGTACATCTCTCAAATAATAACGGAGGTGTCCCAAGGCCAGCTCAGTGCGGACAGAAACCACACATAGAGCAAAAGGGCAAATGCTGACTTGATCTCGGTGTTCAGTACACACAGGGACAGCAAAAGCTCGGCCTATCGATCCTTTTGGTTTAAAGAGTTTTTAACAAGAGGTGTCAGAAAAGTTACCATAGGGATAACTGGCTTGTGGCGGCCAAGCGTTCATAGCGACGTCGCTTTTTGATCCTTCGATGTCGGCTCTTCCTATCATTGTGAAGCAAAATTCACCAAGCGTTGGATTGTTCACCCATGCAAGGGAACGTGAGCTGGGTTTAGACCGTCGTGAGACAGGTTAGTTTTACCCTACTAATGACAAAACGTTGTTGCGACAGCATTCCTGCGTAGTACGAGAGGAACCGCAGGTACGGACCAATGGCACAATACTTGTTCGAGCGAACAGTGGTATGACGCTACGTCCGTTGGATTATGCCTGAACGCCTCTAAGGTCGTATCCGTGCTGGACTGCAATGATAAATAAGGGGCAATTTGCATTGTATGGCTTCTAAACCATTTAAAGTTTATAATTTACTTTATAAACGACAATGGATGTGATGCCAATGTAATTTGTAACATAGTAAATTGGGAGGATCTTCGATCACCTGATGCCGCGCTAGTTACATATAAAAGCATTATTTAATACAATGACAAAGCCTAGAATCAATTGTAAACGACTTTTGTAACAGGCAAGGTGTTGTAAGTGGTTGAGCAGCTGCCATACTGCGATCCACTGAAGCTTATCCTTTGCTTGATGATTCGAAATAAGTACACTAATGTACTTATTATTGTTGGTTCGTGAGGTTTAGCGCAGCGCACTAGCTATAGTATAGCGCCTGCCTGCCTCTCGGATCGATCCCGGTAGCCAAATGCATTGTCATCGAATTAGTGACGCGCGCATATGAGATTGTCCCTATCTACTAATAATATAGAATTAAAGACTTTACAAAATTCTATCAAGTTGCCAAATATGAAATTGTCCCCATCTACTAATGATATAGAATTAAAGACTTTACAAAATTCTATCAAGTTGCCAAATGCATTGTCATCGATTTAGTGACGCGCGCATATGAAATTGTCCCTATCTACTAATAATATAGAATTAAAGACTTTACAAAATTCTATCAAGTTGCCAAATATGAAATTGTCCCCATCTACTAATGATATAGAATTAAAGACTTTACAAAATTCTATCAAGTTGCAAATGCATTGTCATCGATTTAGTGACGCGCGCATATGAAATTGTCCCTATCTACTAATAATATAGAATTAAAGACTTTACAAAATTCTATCAAGTTGCCAAATATGAAATGTCCCCATCTACTAATGATATAGAATTAAAGACTTTACAAAATTCTATCAAGTTGCCAAATGCATTGTCATCGATTTAGTGACGCGCGCATATGAAATTGTCCCTATCTACTAATAATATAGAATTAAAGACTTACAAAATTCTATCAAGTTGCCAAATATGAAATTGTCCCCATCTACTAATGATATAGAATTAAAGACTTTACAAAATTCTATCAAGTTGCCAAATGCATTGTCATCGATTTAGTGACGCGCGCATATGAAATTGTCCCTATCTACTAATAATATAGAATTAAAGACTTTACAAAATTCTATCAAGTTGCCAAATATGAAATTGTCCCCATCTACTAATGATATAGAATTAAAGACTTTACAAAATTCTATCAAGTTGCAAATGCATTGTCATCGATTTAGTGACGCGCGCATATGAAATTGTCCCTATCTACTAATAATATAGAATTAAAGACTTTACAAAATTCTATCAAGTTGCCAAATATGAAATTGTCCCCATCTACTAATGATATAGAATTAAAGACTTTACAAAATTCTATCAAGTTGCCAAATGCATTGTCATCGATTTAGTGACGCGCGCATATGAAATTGTCCCTATCTACTAATAATATAGAATTAAAGACTTTACAAAATTCTATCAAGTTGCCAAATATGAAATTGTCCCCATCTACTAATGATATAGAATTAAAGACTTTAAAAAATTCTATCAAGTTGCCAAATGACTCGTCATCAATTTAGTGACGCATATGAAATTGTCCCATCTACTAATGATAGAGTTAAAGACTTTGAAAAATTCTATCAAGTTGCCAAATACCTCGTCATCAATTTAGTGACATTGTCCTTATCTTGTAATAGAAATGAAAACTTTATTATGACTAAAGGAGAAATATATGAAATAATCGTATATACTTTTAGTATACGAAAGAAACCCCAATACTATAGGTATATTAAATATAAAACATATGAAAATGAATATTTATCACATGAATACAGACAAAATATAAGTATATTAAATAATATACATATGAAAATAAATATTATATAATATAATAATATATAATATAATAATAATAATATTATAATATATATTATTATTATAATATAATTATATATTAATAAAGGAAATAATGATGAAATATTTATATTTTCTATTAGTATTATAGAGAAAACCCATACACGTGAAAGGTTATAGTAGTGTAAGCGACGCTTTTATCGACAGAGGGTTCAAAAACTACTATAGGTAGGCAGTGGTTGCCGACCACTCGTATTGTTCGAAACTTATGTATTTATATGATTTCGACAATAATATATGGAAATTAAATATTAAACATATGGAAATGAATATTTATCGTATGGATAAATGAAGAAATGATAAAATATTCCTATATTCTCTTGGAAATATAGGAATAATCCATATACGTGAAAGGTTATAGTAGTGTAAGCGACGCTTTTATCGACAGAGGGTTCAAAAACTACTATAGGTAGGCAGTGGTTGCCGACCTCTCGTATTGTTCGAAACTTATGTATTTATATGATTTCGACAATAATATATGGAAATTAAATATTAAACATATGGAAATGAACATTTATCGTATGGATAAATGAAAAAATGATAAAATATTCCTATATTCTCTTGGAAATATAGGAATAATCCATATACGTGAAAGGTTATAGTAGTGTAAGCGACCCTTTTATCGACAGAGGGTTCAAAAACTACTATAGGTAGGCAGTGGTTGCCGACCTCTCGTATTGTTCGAAACTTATGTATTTATATGATTTCGACAATAATATATGGAAATTAAATATTAAACATATGGAAATGAACATTTATCGTATGGATAAATGAAAAAATGATAAAATATTCCTATATTCTCTTGGAAATATAGGAATAATCCATATACGTGAAAGGTTATAGTAGTGTAAGCGACCCTTTTATCGACAGAGGGTTCAAAAACTACTATAGGTAGGCAGTGGTTGCCGACCTCTCGTATTGTTCGAAACTTATGTATTTATATGATTTCGACAATAATATATGGAAATTAAATATTAAACATATGGAAATGAATATTTATCGTATGGATAAATGAAGAAATGATAAAATATTCCTATATTCTCTTGGAAATATAGGAATAATCCATATACATGAAAGGTTATAGTAGTGTAAGCGACCCTTTTATCGACAGAGGGTTCAAAAACTACTATAGGTAGGCAGTGGTTGCCGACCTCTCGTATTGTTCGAAACTTATGTATTTATATGATTTCGACAATAATATATGGAAATTAAATATTAAACATATGGAAATGAATATTTATCGTATGGATAAATGAAGAAATGATAAAATATTCCTATATTCTCTTGGAAATATAGGAATAATCCATATACGTGAAAGGTTATAGTAGTGTAAGCGACCCTTTTATCGACAGAGGGTTCAAAAACTACTATAGGTAGGCAGTGGTTGCCGACCACTCGTATTGTTCGAAACTTATGTATTTATATGATTTCGACAATAATATATGGAAATTAAATATTAAACATATGGAAATGAATATTTATCATATGAATAATGGAAAAATATATTTAATTATATATGAATAAAGGAAATATCAATATAATATTACTGTATTCTCTTAATATATAAGAGAATATCCTATATGTTGGATGGCAAACAGAATTGAAAATACCCGCTTTGAGGACAGCGGGTTCAAAAACTACTATAGGTAGGCAGTGGTTGCCGACCTCTCGTATTACATTGGTTACTTACAAATAAAGTATATTATTTTCCGTACAAATTTGTTTCTCAGTTCTTATGAACATTGGGACTTGGCTCCGCGGTTAATAGGAATATACGCCCTTAGATAATATCGTTGAAACAAAAGTCAAGTTTCTATTATACATAGAATAACAAATCGTTTCCATATATTATCGTTAATTTTTGGATGCAGGCAAATATATTATTATTTATTACCTGTCATAAAGTTGGAAGTGTTTATATCGTTACCCACGGTATAATAAAATTTTTGGAAAATTACAAATTTTATATATAAATCATCATATGCGCTCGGTTTTATGTTATATATTACCAGAGAGTTATATGGAAAAAGATAAATTTTAAATTTATCATCAAAATGCAAATGATTTAGCTCAATATTTATATTGGTTAAACAAAAATTGTACATGTGTGGATACAATAATTATGTATGTTGGAAACAAAATGATATTTTAGAATGAAATATGTATAATATAAATAAAAAATTATGGAAATATATATATATATAAAAACAAGAATGGAATTTACGAATACGAATACGAATGCTATATAAAAATGGCCGTAATCGAATTAAAATAGATTTAAAAACCCAAAGGCAAATTTTATAATAAGAAATGGAATTATATAAAATGGAAATCTATAATATTTATATTACTTATTTCAATTCAAAAAATATGAATGAAATATGAAAAAAGAAACATTATTCTGGTTGATCCTGCCAGTAGTTATATGCTTGTCTCAAAGATTAAGCCATGCATGTCTAAGTACACACGAATTAAAAGTGAAACCGCAAAAGGCTCATTATATCAGTTATGGTTCCTTAGATCGTTAACAGTTACTTGGATAACTGTGGTAATTCTAGAGCTAATACATGCAATTAAAACATGAACCTTATGGGACATGTGCTTTTATTAGGCTAAAACCAAGCGATCGCAAGATCGTTATATTGGTTGAACTCTAGATAACATGCAGATCGTATGGTCTTGTACCGACGACAGATCTTTCAAATGTCTGCCCTATCAACTTTTGATGGTAGTATCTAGGACTACCATGGTTGCAACGGGTAACGGGGAATCAGGGTTCGATTCCGGAGAGGGAGCCTGAGAAACGGCTACCACATCTAAGGAAGGCAGCAGGCGCGTAAATTACCCACTCCCAGCTCGGGGAGGTAGTGACGAAAAATAACAATACAGGACTCATATCCGAGGCCCTGTAATTGGAATGAGTACACTTTAAATCCTTTAACAAGGACCAATTGGAGGGCAAGTCTGGTGCCAGCAGCCGCGGTAATTCCAGCTCCAATAGCGTATATTAAAGTTGTTGCGGTTAAAACGTTCGTAGTTGAACTTGTGCTTCATACGGGTAGTACAACTTACAATTGTGGTTAGTACTATACCTTTATGTATGTAAGCGTATTACCGGTGGAGTTCTTATATGTGTTTAAATACTTGTATTTTTTCATATGTTCCTCCTATTTAAAAACCTGCATTAGTGCTCTTAAACGAGTGTTATTGTGGGCCGGTACTATTACTTTGAACAAATTAGAGTGCTTAAAGCAGGCTTCAAATGCCTGAATATTCTGTGCATGGGATAATGAAATAAGACCTCTGTTCTGCTTTCATTGGTTTTCAGATCAAGAGGTAATGATTAATAGAAGCAGTTTGGGGGCATTAGTATTACGACGCGAGAGGTGAAATTCTTGGACCGTCGTAAGACTAACTTAAGCGAAAGCATTTGCCAAAGATGTTTTCATTAATCAAGAACGAAAGTTAGAGGTTCGAAGGCGATCAGATACCGCCCTAGTTCTAACCATAAACGATGCCAGCTAGCAATTGGGTGTAGCTACTTTTATGGCTCTCTCAGTCGCTTCCCGGGAAACCAAAGCTTTTGGGCTCCGGGGGAAGTATGGTTGCAAAGCTGAAACTTAAAGGAATTGACGGAAGGGCACCACCAGGAGTGGAGCCTGCGGCTTAATTTGACTCAACACGGGAAAACTTACCAGGTCCGAACATAAGTGTGTAAGACAGATTGATAGCTCTTTCTCGAATCTATGGGTGGTGGTGCATGGCCGTTCTTAGTTCGTGGAGTGATTTGTCTGGTTAATTCCGATAACGAACGAGACTCAAATATATTAAATAGATATCTTCAGGATTATGGTGCTGAAGCTTATATAGCCTTCATTCATGGTGGCAGTAAAATGTTTATTGTGTTTGAATGTGTTTATGTAAGTGGAGCCGTACCTGTTGGTTTGTCCCATTATAAGGACACTAGCTTCTTAAATGGACAAATTGCGTCTAGCAATAATGAGATTGAGCAATAACAGGTCTGTGATGCCCTTAGATGTCCTGGGCTGCACGCGCGCTACAATGAAAGTATCAACGTGTATTTCCTAGACCGAGAGGTCCGGGTAAACCGCTGAACCACTTTCATGCTTGGGATTGTGAACTGAAACTGTTCACATGAACTTGGAATTCCCAGTAAGTGTGAGTCATTAACTCGCATTGATTACGTCCCTGCCCTTTGTACACACCGCCCGTCGCTACTACCGATTGAATTATTTAGTGAGGTCTCCGGACGTGATCACTGTGACGCCTTGCGTGTTACGGTTGTTTCGCAAAAGTTGACCGAACTTGATTATTTAGAGGAAGTAAAAGTCGTAACAAGGTTTCCGTAGGTGAACCTGCGGAAGGATCATTATTGTATAATATCCTTACCGTTAATAAACATTTGTTATAATACAAATAAATTGAATTTACCAAAAACCAAATTTACCAAATTACAATGAGATCAATTTACAAAAGCACATGATTTATGATTATTTACAAAAGCAATTATATATGACTATTATCGAACACAATAATTCAATTGATTCAAAGAATCAAAAATCAAATTAAAATGATGATCTGGTTTTCCTAGCCAAACATCATAAAATGTGGTTAGCCACCACATTGGGTTATATGTGACTGCGGTCCACATTAATCCACATAAGTTAAAAATTGTGATTGGGGACCACAATATATTGTGTGTGAAGTTTTGCGGATTCACAAAAAAATAATATGATTTATATATTGCTTTAAAATAAAAATAAACAATGTGTTTCCTAAAAATTCGAAAATGGACAATCGAATTTTTAAAATTTGTGTGTATATGGACCATAATATACACGCGTTGCGAATATGTATTGTTCATCTTAGTTATGAGCATACGTTGGCTAATGCAACAACCTAAAATATACAATGTTGTACCTGGCATCCATCAGGTTAATGTTTTATATAAAATGCAGTATGTATCGCCCATATTGGTAATTATAAATAAAATGGTAATTATATGATACATATTGCTTATATGAAACTAAGACATTTCGCAGCATTTATTTTAGGTATAAAAATACATTTATTGAAGGAATTGATATATGCCAGTAAAATGGTGTATTTTTAATTTCTTTCAATAAAAACAATATTGACATTATATAGAAATGAATTATAAAACTCTAAGCGGTGGATCACTCGGCTCATGGGTCGATGAAGAACGCAGCAAACTGTGCGTCATCGTGTGAACTGCAGGACACATGAACATCGACATTTTGAACGCATATCGCAGTCCATGCTGTTATGTACTTTAATTAATTTTATAGTGCTGCTTGGACTACATATGGTTGAGGGTTGTAAGACTATGCTAATTAAGTTGTTTATAAATTTTTATAAGCATATGGTATATTATTGGATAAAATAATAATTTTATTCATAATATTAAAAACTGTATATGAAAAACATTATCCTCACATTTGAATGTGAAAAACGAAGAGAAATATTTTCTTTTTCAATCAAATAATACTGAGAAATGTCTAGCATAAAAAATTGAATTATTTTTCATCTAGGATTGTCTCTTATTAATGATTCGGAAATAGAAAAAATTTGGTTATGTTATTTTCTTCGTTGGTTCGTTAATGGAAAATACTAAGCTACAAAAAATAATGGAAATTATTACAACGAATTTAATAAAATGTTTTATCATTATATATAAAGAATTAATAGCAATAAAAAGTTATATACAACCTCAACTCATATGGGACTACCCCCTGAATTTAAGCATATTAATTAGGGGAGGAAAAGAAACTAACAAGGATTTTCTTAGTAGCGGCGAGCGAAAAGAAAACAGTTCAGCACTAAGTCACTTTGTCTATATGGCAAATGTGAGATGCAGTGTATGGAGCGTCAATATTCTAGTATGAGAAATTAACGATTTAAGTCCTTCTTAAATGAGGCCATTTACCCATAGAGGGTGCCAGGCCCGTATAACGTTAATGATTACTAGATGATGTTTCCAAAGAGTCGTGTTGCTTGATAGTGCAGCACTAAGTGGGTGGTAAACTCCATCTAAAACTAAATATAACCATGAGACCGATAGTAAACAAGTACCGTGAGGGAAAGTTGAAAAGAACTCTGAATAGAGAGTTAAACAGTACGTGAAACTGCTTAGAGGTTAAGCCCGATGAACCTGAATATCCGTTATGGAAAATTCATCATTAAAATTGTAATATTTAAATAATATTATGAGGATAGTGTGCATTTTTTCCATATAAGGACATTGTAATCTATTAGCATATCCCAAATTTATCATAAAATATAACTTATAGTTTATTCAAATTAAAGTGCTTGCATTTTAACACAGAATAAATGTTATTAATTTGATAAAGTGCTGATAGATTTATATGATTACAGTGCGTTAATTTTTCGGAATTATATAATGGCATAATTATCATTGATTTTTATGTTTATTATATGCACTTGTATGATTAACAATGCGAAAGATTCAGGATACCTTCGGGACCCGTCTTGAAACACGGACCAAGGAGTCTAACATATGTGCAAGTTATTGGGATATAAACCTAATAGCGTAATTAACTTGACTACTAATGGGATTAGTTTTTTAACTATTTATAGCTAATTAACACAATCCCGGGGCGTTCTATATAGTTATGTATAATGTATATTTATATTATTTATGCCTCTAACTGGAACGTACCTTGAGCATATATGCTGTGACCCGAAAGATGGTGAACTATACTTGATCAGGTTGAAGTCAGGGGAAACCCTGATGGAAGACCGAAACAGTTCTGACGTGCAAATCGATTGTCAGAATTGAGTATAGGGGCGAAAGACCAATCGAACCATCTAGTAGCTGGTTCCTTCCGAAGTTTCCCTCAGGATAGCTGGTGCATTTTAATATTATATAAAATAATCTTATCTGGTAAAGCGAATGATTAGAGGCCTTAGGGTCGAAACGATCTTAACCTATTCTCAAACTTTAAATGGGTAAGAACCTTAACTTTCTTGATATGAAGTTCAAGGTTATGATATAATGTGCCCAGTGGGCCACTTTTGGTAAGCAGAACTGGCGCTGTGGGATGAACCAAACGTAATGTTACGGTGCCCAAATTAACAACTCATGCAGATACCATGAAAGGCGTTGGTTGCTTAAAACAGCAGGACGGTGATCATGGAAGTCGAAATCCGCTAAGGAGTGTGTAACAACTCACCTGCCGAAGCAACTAGCCCTTAAAATGGATGGCGCTTAAGTTGTATACCTATACATTACCGCTAAAGTAGATGATTTATATTACTTGTGATATAAATTTTGAAACTTTAGTGAGTAGGAAGGTACAATGGTATGCGTAGAAGTGTTTGGCGTAAGCCTGCATGGAGCTGCCATTGGTACAGATCTTGGTGGTAGTAGCAAATAATCGAATGAGACCTTGGAGGACTGAAGTGGAGAAGGGTTTCGTGTGAACAGTGGTTGATCACGAGTTAGTCGGTCCTAAGTTCAAGGCGAAAGCCGAAAATTTTCAAGTAAAACAAAAATGCCAAACTACATACAAAAAGCGAATATAATACACTTGAATAATTTTGAACGAAAGGGAATACGGTTCCAATTCCGTAACCTGTTGAGTATCCGTTTGTTATTAAATATGGGCCTCGTGCTCATCCTGGCAACAGGAACGACCATAAAGAAGCCGTCGAGAGATATCGGAAGAGTTTTCTTTTCTGTTTTATAGCCGTACTACCATGGAAGTCTTTCGCAGAGAGATATGGTAGATGGGCTAGAAGAGCATGACATATACTGTTGTGTCGATATTTTCTCCTCGGACCTTGAAAATTTATGGTGGGGACACGCAAACTTCTCAACAGGCCGTACCAATATCCGCAGCTGGTCTCCAAGGTGAAGAGTCTCTAGTCGATAGAATAATGTAGGTAAGGGAAGTCGGCAAATTAGATCCGTAACTTCGGGATAAGGATTGGCTCTGAAGATTGAGATAGTCGGGCTTGATTGGGAAACAATAACATGGTTTATGTGCTCGTTCTGGGTAAATAGAGTTTCTAGCATTTATGTTAGTTTCTTGTTCCCCGGATAGTTTAGTTACGTAGCCAATTGTGGAACTTTCTTGCTAAAATTTTTAAGAATACTATTTGGGTTAAACCAATTAGTTCTTATTAATTATAACGATTATCAATTAACAATCAATTCAGAACTGGCACGGACTTGGGGAATCCGACTGTCTAATTAAAACAAAGCATTGTGATGGCCCTAGCGGGTGTTGACACAATGTGATTTCTGCCCAGTGCTCTGAATGTCAAAGTGAAGAAATTCAAGTAAGCGCGGGTCAACGGCGGGAGTAACTATGACTCTCTTAAGGTAGCCAAATGCCTCGTCATCTAATTAGTGACGCGCATGAATGGATTAACGAGATTCCTACTGTCCCTATCTACTATCTAGCGAAACCACAGCCAAGGGAACGGGCTTGGAATAATTAGCGGGGAAAGAAGACCCTTTTGAGCTTGACTCTAATCTGGCAGTGTAAGGAGACATAAGAGGTGTAGAATAAGTGGGAGATATTAGACCTCGGTTTGGTATCGTCAATGAAATACCACTACTCTTATTGTTTCCTTACTTACTTGATTAAATGGAACGTGTATCATTTCCTAGCCATTATACGGATATATTTATTATATCTTATGGTATTGGGTTTTGATGCAAGCTTCTTGATCAAAGTATCACGAGTTTGTTATATAATCGCAAACAAATTCTTTAATAAAACGATGCATTTATGTATTTTTGATTTGAAAATTTGGTATAACTCCAATTACTCAGGTATGATCCAATTCAAGGACATTGCCAGGTAGGGAGTTTGACTGGGGCGGTACATCTCTCAAATAATAACGGAGGTGTCCCAAGGCCAGCTCAGTGCGGACAGAAACCACACATAGAGCAAAAGGGCAAATGCTGACTTGATCTCGGTGTTCAGTACACACAGGGACAGCAAAAGCTCGGCCTATCGATCCTTTTGGTTTAAAGAGTTTTTAACAAGAGGTGTCAGAAAAGTTACCATAGGGATAACTGGCTTGTGGCGGCCAAGCGTTCATAGCGACGTCGCTTTTTGATCCTTCGATGTCGGCTCTTCCTATCATTGTGAAGCAAAATTCACCAAGCGTTGGATTGTTCACCCATGCAAGGGAACGTGAGCTGGGTTTAGACCGTCGTGAGACAGGTTAGTTTTACCCTACTAATGACAAAACGTTGTTGCGACAGCATTCCTGCGTAGTACGAGAGGAACCGCAGGTACGGACCAATGGCACAATACTTGTTCGAGCGAACAGTGGTATGACGCTACGTCCGTTGGATTATGCCTGAACGCCTCTAAGGTCGTATCCGTGCTGGACTGCAATGATAAATAAGGGGCAATTTGCATTGTATGGCTTCTAAACCATTTAAAGTTTATAATTTACTTTATAAACGACAATGGATGTGATGCCAATGTAATTTGTAACATAGTAAATTGGGAGGATCTTCGATCACCTGATGCCGCGCTAGTTACATATAAAAGCATTATTTAATACAATGACAAAGCCTAGAATCAATTGTAAACGACTTTTGTAACAGGCAAGGTGTTGTAAGTGGTTGAGCAGCTGCCATACTGCGATCCACTGAAGCTTATCCTTTGCTTGATGATTCGAAATAAGTACACTAATGTACTTATTATTGTTGGTTCGTGAGGTTTAGCGCAGCGCACTAGCTATAGTATAGCGCCTGCCTGCCTCTCGGATCGATCCCGGTAGCCAAATGCATTGTCATCGAATTAGTGACGCGCGCATATGAGATTGTCCCTATCTACTAATAATATAGAATTAAAGACTTTACAAAATTCTATCAAGTTGCCAAATATGAAATTGTCCCCATCTACTAATGATATAGAATTAAAGACTTTACAAAATTCTATCAAGTTGCCAAATGCATTGTCATCGATTTAGTGACGCGCGCATATGAAATTGTCCCTATCTACTAATAATATAGAATTAAAGACTTTACAAAATTCTATCAAGTTGCCAAATATGAAATTGTCCCCATCTACTAATGATATAGAATTAAAGACTTTACAAAATTCTATCAAGTTGCAAATGCATTGTCATCGATTTAGTGACGCGCGCATATGAAATTGTCCCTATCTACTAATAATATAGAATTAAAGACTTTACAAAATTCTATCAAGTTGCCAAATATGAAATGGTCCCCATCTACTAATGATATAGAATTAAAGACTTTACAAAATTCTATCAAGTTGCCAAATGCATTGTCATCGATTTAGTGACGCGCGCATATGAAATTGTCCCTATCTACTAATAATATAGAATTAAAGACTTTACAAAATTCTATCAAGTTGCCAAATATGAAATTGTCCCCATCTACTAATGATATAGAATTAAAGACTTTACAAAATTCTATCAAGTTGCCAAATGCATTGTCATCGATTTAGTGACGCGCGCATATGAAATTGTCCCTATCTACTAATAATATAGAATTAAAGACTTTACAAAATTCTATCAAGTTGCCAAATATGAAATTGTCCCCATCTACTAATGATATAGAATTAAAGACTTTACAAAATTCTATCAAGTTGCAAATGCATTGTCATCGATTTAGTGACGCGCGCATATGAAATTGTCCCTATCTACTAATAATATAGAATTAAAGACTTTACAAAATTCTATCAAGTTGCCAAATATGAAATTGTCCCCATCTACTAATGATATAGAATTAAAGACTTTACAAAATTCTATCAAGTTGCCAAATGCATTGTCATCGATTTAGTGACGCGCGCATATGAAATTGTCCCTATCTACTAATAATATAGAATTAAAGACTTTACAAAATTCTATCAAGTTGCCAAATATGAAATTGTCCCCATCTACTAATGATATAGAATTAAAGACTTTAAAAAATTCTATCAAGTTGCCAAATGACTCGTCATCAATTTAGTGACGCATATGAAATTGTCCCATCTACTAATGATAGAGTTAAAGACTTTGAAAAATTCTATCAAGTTGCCAAATACCTCGTCATCAATTTAGTGACATTGTCCTTATCTTGTAATAGAAATGAAAACTTTATTATGACTAAAGGAGAAATATATGAAATAATCGTATATACTTTTAGTATACGAAAGAAACCCCAATACTATAGGTATATTAAATATAAAACATATGAAAATGAATATTTATCACATGAATACAGACAAAATATAAGTATATTAAATAATATACATATGAAAATAAATATTATATAATATAATAATATATAATATAATAATAATAATATTATAATATATATTATTATTATAATATAATTATATATTAATAAAGGAAATAATGATGAAATATTTATATTTTCTATTAGTATTATAGAGAAAACCCATACACGTGAAAGGTTATAGTAGTGTAAGCGACGCTTTTATCGACAGAGGGTTCAAAAACTACTATAGGTAGGCAGTGGTTGCCGACCACTCGTATTGTTCGAAACTTATGTATTTATATGATTTCGACAATAATATATGGAAATTAAATATTAAACATATGGAAATGAATATTTATCGTATGGATAAATGAAGAAATGATAAAATATTCCTATATTCTCTTGGAAATATAGGAATAATCCATATACGTGAAAGGTTATAGTAGTGTAAGCGACGCTTTTATCGACAGAGGGTTCAAAAACTACTATAGGTAGGCAGTGGTTGCCGACCTCTCGTATTGTTCGAAACTTATGTATTTATATGATTTCGACAATAATATATGGAAATTAAATATTAAACATATGGAAATGAACATTTATCGTATGGATAAATGAAAAAATGATAAAATATTCCTATATTCTCTTGGAAATATAGGAATAATCCATATACGTGAAAGGTTATAGTAGTGTAAGCGACCCTTTTATCGACAGAGGGTTCAAAAACTACTATAGGTAGGCAGTGGTTGCCGACCTCTCGTATTGTTCGAAACTTATGTATTTATATGATTTCGACAATAATATATGGAAATTAAATATTAAACATATGGAAATGAACATTTATCGTATGGATAAATGAAAAAATGATAAAATATTCCTATATTCTCTTGGAAATATAGGAATAATCCATATACGTGAAAGGTTATAGTAGTGTAAGCGACCCTTTTATCGACAGAGGGTTCAAAAACTACTATAGGTAGGCAGTGGTTGCCGACCTCTCGTATTGTTCGAAACTTATGTATTTATATGATTTCGACAATAATATATGGAAATTAAATATTAAACATATGGAAATGAATATTTATCGTATGGATAAATGAAGAAATGATAAAATATTCCTATATTCTCTTGGAAATATAGGAATAATCCATATACATGAAAGGTTATAGTAGTGTAAGCGACCCTTTTATCGACAGAGGGTTCAAAAACTACTATAGGTAGGCAGTGGTTGCCGACCACTCGTATTGTTCGAAACTTATGTATTTATATGATTTCGACAATAATATATGGAAATTAAATATTAAACATATGGAAATGAATATTTATCATATGAATAATGGAAAAATATATTTAATTATATATGAATAAAGGAAATATCAATATAATATTACTGTATTCTCTTAATATATAAGAGAATATCCTATATGTTGGATGGCAAACAGAATTGAAAATACCCGCTTTGAGGACAGCGGGTTCAAAAACTACTATAGGTAGGCAGTGGTTGCCGACCTCTCGTATTACATTGGTTACTTACAAATAAAGTATATTATTTTCCGTACAAATTTGTTTCTCAGTTCTTATGAACATTGGGACTTGGCTCCGCGGTTAATAGGAATATACGCCCTTAGATAATATCGTTGAAACAAAAGTCAAGTTTCTATTATACATAGAATAACAAATCGTTTCCATATATTATCGTTAATTTTTGGATGCAGGCAAATATATTATTATTTATTACCTGTCATAAAGTTGGAAGTGTTTATATCGTTACCCACGGTATAATAAAATTTTTGGAAAATTACAAATTTTATATATAAATCATCATATGCGCTCGGTTTTATGTTATATATTACCAGAGAGTTATATGGAAAAAGATAAATTTTAAATTTATCATCAAAATGCAAATGATTTAGCTCAATATTTATATTGGTTAAACAAAAATTGTACATGTGTGGATACAATAATTATGTATGTTGGAAACAAAATGATATTTTAGAATGAAATATGTATAATATAAATAAAAAATTATGGAAATATATATATATATAAAAACAAGAATGGAATTTACGAATACGAATACGAATGCTATATAAAAATGGCCGTAATCGAATTAAAATAGATTTAAAAACCCAAAGGCAAATTTTATAATAAGAAATGGAATTATATAAAATGGAAATCTATAATATTTATATTACTTATTTCAATTCAAAAAATATGAATGAAATATGAAAAAAGAAACATTATTCTGGTTGATCCTGCCAGTAGTTATATGCTTGTCTCAAAGATTAAGCCATGCATGTCTAAGTACACACGAATTAAAAGTGAAACCGCAAAAGGCTCATTATATCAGTTATGGTTCCTTAGATCGTTAACAGTTACTTGGATAACTGTGGTAATTCTAGAGCTAATACATGCAATTAAAACATGAACCTTATGGGACATGTGCTTTTATTAGGCTAAAACCAAGCGATCGCAAGATCGTTATATTGGTTGAACTCTAGATAACATGCAGATCGTATGGTCTTGTACCGACGACAGATCTTTCAAATGTCTGCCCTATCAACTTTTGATGGTAGTATCTAGGACTACCATGGTTGCAACGGGTAACGGGGAATCAGGGTTCGATTCCGGAGAGGGAGCCTGAGAAACGGCTACCACATCTAAGGAAGGCAGCAGGCGCGTAAATTACCCACTCCCAGCTCGGGGAGGTAGTGACGAAAAATAACAATACAGGACTCATATCCGAGGCCCTGTAATTGGAATGAGTACACTTTAAATCCTTTAACAAGGACCAATTGGAGGGCAAGTCTGGTGCCAGCAGCCGCGGTAATTCCAGCTCCAATAGCGTATATTAAAGTTGTTGCGGTTAAAACGTTCGTAGTTGAACTTGTGCTTCATACGGGTAGTACAACTTACAATTGTGGTTAGTACTATACCTTTATGTATGTAAGCGTATTACCGGTGGAGTTCTTATATGTGTTTAAATACTTGTATTTTTTCATATGTTCCTCCTATTTAAAAACCTGCATTAGTGCTCTTAAACGAGTGTTATTGTGGGCCGGTACTATTACTTTGAACAAATTAGAGTGCTTAAAGCAGGCTTCAAATGCCTGAATATTCTGTGCATGGGATAATGAAATAAGACCTCTGTTCTGCTTTCATTGGTTTTCAGATCAAGAGGTAATGATTAATAGAAGCAGTTTGGGGGCATTAGTATTACGACGCGAGAGGTGAAATTCTTGGACCGTCGTAAGACTAACTTAAGCGAAAGCATTTGCCAAAGATGTTTTCATTAATCAAGAACGAAAGTTAGAGGTTCGAAGGCGATCAGATACCGCCCTAGTTCTAACCATAAACGATGCCAGCTAGCAATTGGGTGTAGCTACTTTTATGGCTCTCTCAGTCGCTTCCCGGGAAACCAAAGCTTTTGGGCTCCGGGGGAAGTATGGTTGCAAAGCTGAAACTTAAAGGAATTGACGGAAGGGCACCACCAGGAGTGGAGCCTGCGGCTTAATTTGACTCAACACGGGAAAACTTACCAGGTCCGAACATAAGTGTGTAAGACAGATTGATAGCTCTTTCTCGAATCTATGGGTGGTGGTGCATGGCCGTTCTTAGTTCGTGGAGTGATTTGTCTGGTTAATTCCGATAACGAACGAGACTCAAATATATTAAATAGATATCTTCAGGATTATGGTGCTGAAGCTTATATAGCCTTCATTCATGGTGGCAGTAAAATGTTTATTGTGTTTGAATGTGTTTATGTAAGTGGAGCCGTACCTGTTGGTTTGTCCCATTATAAGGACACTAGCTTCTTAAATGGACAAATTGCGTCTAGCAATAATGAGATTGAGCAATAACAGGTCTGTGATGCCCTTAGATGTCCTGGGCTGCACGCGCGCTACAATGAAAGTATCAACGTGTATTTCCTAGACCGAGAGGTCCGGGTAAACCGCTGAACCACTTTCATGCTTGGGATTGTGAACTGAAACTGTTCACATGAACTTGGAATTCCCAGTAAGTGTGAGTCATTAACTCGCATTGATTACGTCCCTGCCCTTTGTACACACCGCCCGTCGCTACTACCGATTGAATTATTTAGTGAGGTCTCCGGACGTGATCACTGTGACGCCTTGCGTGTTACGGTTGTTTCGCAAAAGTTGACCGAACTTGATTATTTAGAGGAAGTAAAAGTCGTAACAAGGTTTCCGTAGGTGAACCTGCGGAAGGATCATTATTGTATAATATCCTTACCGTTAATAAACATTTGTTATAATACAAATAAATTGAATTTACCAAAAACCAAATTTACCAAATTACAATGAGATCAATTTACAAAAGCACATGATTTATGATTATTTACAAAAGCAATTATATATGACTATTATCGAACACAATAATTCAATTGATTCAAAGAATCAAAAATCAAATTAAAATGATGATCTGGTTTTCCTAGCCAAACATCATAAAATGTGGTTAGCCACCACATTGGGTTATATGTGACTGCGGTCCACATTAATCCACATAAGTTAAAAATTGTGATTGGGGACCACAATATATTGTGTGTGAAGTTTTGCGGATTCACAAAAAAATAATATGATTTATATATTGCTTTAAAATAAAAATAAACAATGTGTTTCCTAAAAATTCGAAAATGGACAATCGAATTTTTAAAATTTGTGTGTATATGGACCATAATATACACGCGTTGCGAATATGTATTGTTCATCTTAGTTATGAGCATACGTTGGCTAATGCAACAACCTAAAATATACAATGTTGTACCTGGCATCCATCAGGTTAATGTTTTATATAAAATGCAGTATGTATCGCCCATATTGGTAATTATAAATAAAATGGTAATTATATGATACATATTGCTTATATGAAACTAAGACATTTCGCAGCATTTATTTTAGGTATAAAAATACATTTATTGAAGGAATTGATATATGCCAGTAAAATGGTGTATTTTTAATTTCTTTCAATAAAAACAATATTGACATTATATAGAAATGAATTATAAAACTCTAAGCGGTGGATCACTCGGCTCATGGGTCGATGAAGAACGCAGCAAACTGTGCGTCATCGTGTGAACTGCAGGACACATGAACATCGACATTTTGAACGCATATCGCAGTCCATGCTGTTATGTACTTTAATTAATTTTATAGTGCTGCTTGGACTACATATGGTTGAGGGTTGTAAGACTATGCTAATTAAGTTGTTTATAAATTTTTATAAGCATATGGTATATTATTGGATAAAATAATAATTTTATTCATAATATTAAAAACTGTATATGAAAAACATTATCCTCACATTTGAATGTGAAAAACGAAGAGAAATATTTTCTTTTTCAATCAAATAATACTGAGAAATGTCTAGCATAAAAAATTGAATTATTTTTCATCTAGGATTGTCTCTTATTAATGATTCGGAAATAGAAAAAATTTGGTTATGTTATTTTCTTCGTTGGTTCGTTAATGGAAAATACTAAGCTACAAAAAATAATGGAAATTATTACAACGAATTTAATAAAATGTTTTATCATTATATATAAAGAATTAATAGCAATAAAAAGTTATATACAACCTCAACTCATATGGGACTACCCCCTGAATTTAAGCATATTAATTAGGGGAGGAAAAGAAACTAACAAGGATTTTCTTAGTAGCGGCGAGCGAAAAGAAAACAGTTCAGCACTAAGTCACTTTGTCTATATGGCAAATGTGAGATGCAGTGTATGGAGCGTCAATATTCTAGTATGAGAAATTAACGATTTAAGTCCTTCTTAAATGAGGCCATTTACCCATAGAGGGTGCCAGGCCCGTATAACGTTAATGATTACTAGATGATGTTTCCAAAGAGTCGTGTTGCTTGATAGTGCAGCACTAAGTGGGTGGTAAACTCCATCTAAAACTAAATATAACCATGAGACCGATAGTAAACAAGTACCGTGAGGGAAAGTTGAAAAGAACTCTGAATAGAGAGTTAAACAGTACGTGAAACTGCTTAGAGGTTAAGCCCGATGAACCTGAATATCCGTTATGGAAAATTCATCATTAAAATTGTAATATTTAAATAATATTATGAGGATAGTGTGCATTTTTTCCATATAAGGACATTGTAATCTATTAGCATATCCCAAATTTATCATAAAATATAACTTATAGTTTATTCAAATTAAAGTGCTTGCATTTTAACACAGAATAAATGTTATTAATTTGATAAAGTGCTGATAGATTTATATGATTACAGTGCGTTAATTTTTCGGAATTATATAATGGCATAATTATCATTGATTTTTATGTTTATTATATGCACTTGTATGATTAACAATGCGAAAGATTCAGGATACCTTCGGGACCCGTCTTGAAACACGGACCAAGGAGTCTAACATATGTGCAAGTTATTGGGATATAAACCTAATAGCGTAATTAACTTGACTACTAATGGGATTAGTTTTTTAACTATTTATAGCTAATTAACACAATCCCGGGGCGTTCTATATAGTTATGTATAATGTATATTTATATTATTTATGCCTCTAACTGGAACGTACCTTGAGCATATATGCTGTGACCCGAAAGATGGTGAACTATACTTGATCAGGTTGAAGTCAGGGGAAACCCTGATGGAAGACCGAAACAGTTCTGACGTGCAAATCGATTGTCAGAATTGAGTATAGGGGCGAAAGACCAATCGAACCATCTAGTAGCTGGTTCCTTCCGAAGTTTCCCTCAGGATAGCTGGTGCATTTTAATATTATATAAAATAATCTTATCTGGTAAAGCGAATGATTAGAGGCCTTAGGGTCGAAACGATCTTAACCTATTCTCAAACTTTAAATGGGTAAGAACCTTAACTTTCTTGATATGAAGTTCAAGGTTATGATATAATGTGCCCAGTGGGCCACTTTTGGTAAGCAGAACTGGCGCTGTGGGATGAACCAAACGTAATGTTACGGTGCCCAAATTAACAACTCATGCAGATACCATGAAAGGCGTTGGTTGCTTAAAACAGCAGGACGGTGATCATGGAAGTCGAAATCCGCTAAGGAGTGTGTAACAACTCACCTGCCGAAGCAACTAGCCCTTAAAATGGATGGCGCTTAAGTTGTATACCTATACATTACCGCTAAAGTAGATGATTTATATTACTTGTGATATAAATTTTGAAACTTTAGTGAGTAGGAAGGTACAATGGTATGCGTAGAAGTGTTTGGCGTAAGCCTGCATGGAGCTGCCATTGGTACAGATCTTGGTGGTAGTAGCAAATAATCGAATGAGACCTTGGAGGACTGAAGTGGAGAAGGGTTTCGTGTGAACAGTGGTTGATCACGAGTTAGTCGGTCCTAAGTTCAAGGCGAAAGCCGAAAATTTTCAAGTAAAACAAAAATGCCAAACTACATACAAAAAGCGAATATAATACACTTGAATAATTTTGAACGAAAGGGAATACGGTTCCAATTCCGTAACCTGTTGAGTATCCGTTTGTTATTAAATATGGGCCTCGTGCTCATCCTGGCAACAGGAACGACCATAAAGAAGCCGTCGAGAGATATCGGAAGAGTTTTCTTTTCTGTTTTATAGCCGTACTACCATGGAAGTCTTTCGCAGAGAGATATGGTAGATGGGCTAGAAGAGCATGACATATACTGTTGTGTCGATATTTTCTCCTCGGACCTTGAAAATTTATGGTGGGGACACGCAAACTTCTCAACAGGCCGTACCAATATCCGCAGCTGGTCTCCAAGGTGAAGAGTCTCTAGTCGATAGAATAATGTAGGTAAGGGAAGTCGGCAAATTAGATCCGTAACTTCGGGATAAGGATTGGCTCTGAAGATTGAGATAGTCGGGCTTGATTGGGAAACAATAACATGGTTTATGTGCTCGTTCTGGGTAAATAGAGTTTCTAGCATTTATGTTAGTTTCTTGTTCCCCGGATAGTTTAGTTACGTAGCCAATTGTGGAACTTTCTTGCTAAAATTTTTAAGAATACTATTTGGGTTAAACCAATTAGTTCTTATTAATTATAACGATTATCAATTAACAATCAATTCAGAACTGGCACGGACTTGGGGAATCCGACTGTCTAATTAAAACAAAGCATTGTGATGGCCCTAGCGGGTGTTGACACAATGTGATTTCTGCCCAGTGCTCTGAATGTCAAAGTGAAGAAATTCAAGTAAGCGCGGGTCAACGGCGGGAGTAACTATGACTCTCTTAAGGTAGCCAAATGCCTCGTCATCTAATTAGTGACGCGCATGAATGGATTAACGAGATTCCTACTGTCCCTATCTACTATCTAGCGAAACCACAGCCAAGGGAACGGGCTTGGAATAATTAGCGGGGAAAGAAGACCCTTTTGAGCTTGACTCTAATCTGGCAGTGTAAGGAGACATAAGAGGTGTAGAATAAGTGGGAGATATTAGACCTCGGTTTGGTATCGTCAATGAAATACCACTACTCTTATTGTTTCCTTACTTACTTGATTAAATGGAACGTGTATCATTTCCTAGCCATTATACGGATATATTTATTATATCTTATGGTATTGGGTTTTGATGCAAGCTTCTTGATCAAAGTATCACGAGTTTGTTATATAATCGCAAACAAATTCTTTAATAAAACGATGCATTTATGTATTTTTGATTTGAAAATTTGGTATAACTCCAATTACTCAGGTATGATCCAATTCAAGGACATTGCCAGGTAGGGAGTTTGACTGGGGCGGTACATCTCTCAAATAATAACGGAGGTGTCCCAAGGCCAGCTCAGTGCGGACAGAAACCACACATAGAGCAAAAGGGCAAATGCTGACTTGATCTCGGTGTTCAGTACACACAGGGACAGCAAAAGCTCGGCCTATCGATCCTTTTGGTTTAAAGAGTTTTTAACAAGAGGTGTCAGAAAAGTTACCATAGGGATAACTGGCTTGTGGCGGCCAAGCGTTCATAGCGACGTCGCTTTTTGATCCTTCGATGTCGGCTCTTCCTATCATTGTGAAGCAAAATTCACCAAGCGTTGGATTGTTCACCCATGCAAGGGAACGTGAGCTGGGTTTAGACCGTCGTGAGACAGGTTAGTTTTACCCTACTAATGACAAAACGTTGTTGCGACAGCATTCCTGCGTAGTACGAGAGGAACCGCAGGTACGGACCAATGGCACAATACTTGTTCGAGCGAACAGTGGTATGACGCTACGTCCGTTGGATTATGCCTGAACGCCTCTAAGGTCGTATCCGTGCTGGACTGCAATGATAAATAAGGGGCAATTTGCATTGTATGGCTTCTAAACCATTTAAAGTTTATAATTTACTTTATAAACGACAATGGATGTGATGCCAATGTAATTTGTAACATAGTAAATTGGGAGGATCTTCGATCACCTGATGCCGCGCTAGTTACATATAAAAGCATTATTTAATACAATGACAAAGCCTAGAATCAATTGTAAACGACTTTTGTAACAGGCAAGGTGTTGTAAGTGGTTGAGCAGCTGCCATACTGCGATCCACTGAAGCTTATCCTTTGCTTGATGATTCGAAATAAGTACACTAATGTACTTATTATTGTTGGTTCGTGAGGTTTAGCGCAGCGCACTAGCTATAGTATAGCGCCTGCCTGCCTCTCGGATCGATCCCGGTAGCCAAATGCATTGTCATCGAATTAGTGACGCGCGCATATGAGATTGTCCCTATCTACTAATAATATAGAATTAAAGACTTTACAAAATTCTATCAAGTTGCCAAATATGAAATTGTCCCCATCTACTAATGATATAGAATTAAAGACTTTACAAAATTCTATCAAGTTGCCAAATGCATTGTCATCGATTTAGTGACGCGCGCATATGAAATTGTCCCTATCTACTAATAATATAGAATTAAAGACTTTACAAAATTCTATCAAGTTGCCAAATATGAAATTGTCCCCATCTACTAATGATATAGAATTAAAGACTTTACAAAATTCTATCAAGTTGCAAATGCATTGTCATCGATTTAGTGACGCGCGCATATGAAATTGTCCCTATCTACAATAATATAGAATTAAAGACTTTACAAAATTCTATCAAGTTGCCAAATATGAAATGGTCCCCATCTACTAATGATATAGAATTAAAGACTTTACAAAATTCTATCAAGTTGCCAAATGCATTGTCATCGATTTAGTGACGCGCGCATATGAAATTGTCCCTATCTACTAATAATATAGAATTAAAGACTTTACAAAATTCTATCAAGTTGCCAAATATGAAATTGTCCCCATCTACTAATGATATAGAATTAAAGACTTTACAAAATTCTATCAAGTTGCCAAATGCATTGTCATCGATTTAGTGACGCGCGCATATGAAATTGTCCCTATCTACTAATAATATAGAATTAAAGACTTTACAAAATTCTATCAAGTTGCCAAATATGAAATTGTCCCCATCTACTAATGATATAGAATTAAAGACTTTACAAAATTCTATCAAGTTGCCAAATGCATTGTCATCGATTTAGTGACGCGCGCATATGAAATTGTCCCTATCTACTAATAATATAGAATTAAAGACTTTACAAAATTCTATCAAGTTGCCAAATATGAAATTGTCCCCATCTACTAATGATATAGAATTAAAGACTTTAAAAAATTCTATCAAGTTGCCAAATGACTCGTCATCAATTTAGTGACGCATATGAAATTGTCCCATCTACTAATGATAGAGTTAAAGACTTTGAAAAATTCTATCAAGTTGCCAAATACCTCGTCATCAATTTAGTGACATTGTCCTTATCTTGTAATAGAAATGAAAACTTTATTATGACTAAAGGAGAAATATATGAAATAATCGTATATACTTTTAGTATACGAAAGAAACCCCAATACTATAGGTATATTAAATATAAAACATATGAAAATGAATATTTATCACATGAATACAGACAAAATATAAGTATATTAAATAATATACATATGAAAATAAATATTATATAATATAATAATATATAATATAATAATAATAATATTATAATATATATTATTATTATAATATAATTATATATTAATAAAGGAAATAATGATGAAATATTTATATTTTCTATTAGTATTATAGAGAAAACCCATACACGTGAAAGGTTATAGTAGTGTAAGCGACGCTTTTATCGACAGAGGGTTCAAAAACTACTATAGGTAGGCAGTGGTTGCCGACCACTCGTATTGTTCGAAACTTATGTATTTATATGATTTCGACAATAATATATGGAAATTAAATATTAAACATATGGAAATGAATATTTATCGTATGGATAAATGAAGAAATGATAAAATATTCCTATATTCTCTTGGAAATATAGGAATAATCCATATACGTGAAAGGTTATAGTAGTGTAAGCGACGCTTTTATCGACAGAGGGTTCAAAAACTACTATAGGTAGGCAGTGGTTGCCGACCTCTCGTATTGTTCGAAACTTATGTATTTATATGATTTCGACAATAATATATGGAAATTAAATATTAAACATATGGAAATGAAATTTATCGTATGGATAAATGAAAAATGATAAAATATTCCTATATTCTCTTGGAAATATAGGAATAATCCATATACGTGAAAGGTTATAGTAGTGTAAGCGACCCTTTTATCGACAGAGGGTTCAAAAACTACTATAGGTAGGCAGTGGTTGCCGACCTCTCGTATTGTTCGAAACTTATGTATTTATATGATTTCGACAATAATATATGGAAATTAAATATTAAACATATGGAAATGAACATTTATCGTATGGATAAATGAAAAATGATAAAATATTCCTATATTCTCTTGGAAATATAGGAATAATCCATATACGTGAAAGGTTATAGTAGTGTAAGCGACCCTTTTATCGACAGAGGGTTCAAAAACTACTATAGGTAGGCAGTGGTTGCCGACCTCTCGTATTGTTCGAAACTTATGTATTTATATGATTTCGACAATAATATATGGAAATTAAATATTAAACATATGGAAATGAATATTTATCGTATGGATAAATGAAAAATGATAAAATATTCCTATATTCTCTTGGAAATATAGGAATAATCCATATACTGAAAGGTTATAGTAGTGTAAGCGACCCTTTTATCGACAGAGGGTTCAAAAACTACTATAGGTAGGCAGTGGTTGCCGACCTCTCGTATTGTTCGAAACTTATGTATTTATATGATTTCGACAATAATATATGGAAATTAAATATTAAACATATGGAAATGAATATTTATCGTATGGATAAATGAAGAAATGATAAAATATTCCTATATTCTCTTGGAAATATAGGAATAATCCATATACATGAAAGGTTATAGTAGTGTAAGCGACCCTTTTATCGACAGAGGGTTCAAAAACTACTATAGGTAGGCAGTGGTTGCCGACCTCTCGTATTGTTCGAAACTTATGTATTTATATGATTTCGACAATAATATATGGAAATTAAATATTAAACATATGGAAATGAATATTTATCGTATGGATAAATGAAGAAATGATAAAATATTCCTATATTCTCTTGGAAATATAGGAATAATCCATATACGTGAAAGGTTATAGTAGTGTAAGCGACCCTTTTATCGACAGAGGGTTCAAAAACTACTATAGGTAGGCAGTGGTTGCCGACCACTCGTATTGTTCGAAACTTATGTATTTATATGATTTCGACAATAATATATGGAAATTAAATATTAAACATATGGAAATGAATATTTATCATATGAATAATGGAAAAATATATTTAATTATATATGAATAAAGGAAATATCAATATAATATTACTGTATTCTCTTAATATATAAGAGAATATCCTATATGTTGGATGGCAAACAGAATTGAAAATACCCGCTTTGAGGACAGCGGGTTCAAAAACTACTATAGGTAGGCAGTGGTTGCCGACCTCTCGTATTACATTGGTTACTTACAAATAAAGTATATTATTTTCCGTACAAATTTGTTTCTCAGTTCTTATGAACATTGGGACTTGGCTCCGCGGTTAATAGGAATATACGCCCTTAGATAATATCGTTGAAACAAAAGTCAAGTTTCTATTATACATAGAATAACAAATCGTTTCCATATATTATCGTTAATTTTTGGATGCAGGCAAATATATTATTATTTATTACCTGTCATAAAGTTGGAAGTGTTATATCGTTACCCGCGGTATAATAAAATTTTGGAAAATTACAAATTTTATATATAAATCATCATATGCGCTCGGTTTTATGTTATATATTACCAGAGAGTTATATGGAAAAAGATAAATTTTAAATTTATCATCAAAATGCAAATGATTTAGCTCAATATTTATATTGGTTAAACAAAAATTGTACATGTGTGGATACAATAATTATGTATGTTGGAAACAAAATGATATTTTAGAATGAAATATGTATAATATAAATAAAAAATTATGGAAATATATATATATATAAAAACAAGAATGGAATTTACGAATACGAATACGAATGCTATATAAAAATGGCCGTAATCGAATTAAAATAGATTTAAACCCAAAGGCAAATTTTATAATAAGAAATGGAATTATATAAAATGGAAATCTATAATATTTATATTACTTATTTCAATTCAAAAAATATGAATGAAATATGAAAAAAGAAACATTATTCTGGTTGATCCTGCCAGTAGTTATATGCTTGTCTCAAAGATTAAGCCATGCATGTCTAAGTACACACGAATTAAAAGTGAAACCGCAAAAGGCTCATTATATCAGTTATGGTTCCTTAGATCGTTAACAGTTATACTTGGATAACTGTGGTAATTCTAGAGCTAATACATGCAATTAAAACATGAACCTTATGGGACATGTGCTTTTATTAGGCTAAAACCAAGCGATCGCAAGATCGTTATATTGGTTGAACTCTAGATAACATGCAGATCGTATGGTCTTGTACCGACGACAGATCTTTCAAATGTCTGCCCTATCAACTTTTGATGGTAGTATCTAGGACTACCATGGTTGCAACGGGTAACGGGGAATCAGGGTTCGATTCCGGAGAGGGAGCCTGAGAAACGGCTACCACATCTAAGGAAGGCAGCAGGCGCGTAAATTACCCACTCCCAGCTCGGGGAGGTAGTGACGAAAAATAACAATACAGGACTCATATCCGAGGCCCTGTAATTGGAATGAGTACACTTTAAATCCTTTAACAAGGACCAATTGGAGGGCAAGTCTGGTGCCAGCAGCCGCGGTAATTCCAGCTCCAATAGCGTATATTAAAGTTGTTGCGGTTAAAACGTTCGTAGTTGAACTTGTGCTTCATACGGGTAGTACAACTTACAATTGTGGTTAGTACTATACCTTTATGTATGTAAGCGTATTACCGGTGGAGTTCTTATATGTGTTTAAATACTTGTATTTTTTCATATGTTCCTCCTATTTAAAAACCTGCATTAGTGCTCTTAAACGAGTGTTATTGTGGGCCGGTACTATTACTTTGAACAAATTAGAGTGCTTAAAGCAGGCTTCAAATGCCTGAATATTCTGTGCATGGGATAATGAAATAAGACCTCTGTTCTGCTTTCATTGGTTTTCAGATCAAGAGGTAATGATTAATAGAAGCAGTTTGGGGGCATTAGTATTACGACGCGAGAGGTGAAATTCTTGGACCGTCGTAAGACTAACTTAAGCGAAAGCATTTGCCAAAGATGTTTTCATTAATCAAGAACGAAAGTTAGAGGTTCGAAGGCGATCAGATACCGCCCTAGTTCTAACCATAAACGATGCCAGCTAGCAATTGGGTGTAGCTACTTTTATGGCTCTCTCAGTCGCTTCCCGGGAAACCAAAGCTTTTGGGCTCCGGGGGAAGTATGGTTGCAAAGCTGAAACTTAAAGGAATTGACGGAAGGGCACCACCAGGAGTGGAGCCTGCGGCTTAATTTGACTCAACACGGGAAAACTTACCAGGTCCGAACATAAGTGTGTAAGACAGATTGATAGCTCTTTCTCGAATCTATGGGTGGTGGTGCATGGCCGTTCTTAGTTCGTGGAGTGATTTGTCTGGTTAATTCCGATAACGAACGAGACTCAAATATATTAAATAGATATCTTCAGGATTATGGTGCTGAAGCTTATATAGCCTTCATTCATGGTGGCAGTAAAATGTTTATTGTGTTTGAATGTGTTTATGTAAGTGGAGCCGTACCTGTTGGTTTGTCCCATTATAAGGACACTAGCTTCTTAAATGGACAAATTGCGTCTAGCAATAATGAGATTGAGCAATAACAGGTCTGTGATGCCCTTAGATGTCCTGGGCTGCACGCGCGCTACAATGAAAGTATCAACGTGTATTTCCTAGACCGAGAGGTCCGGGTAAACCGCTGAACCACTTTCATGCTTGGGATTGTGAACTGAAACTGTTCACATGAACTTGGAATTCCCAGTAAGTGTGAGTCATTAACTCGCATTGATTACGTCCCTGCCCTTTGTACACACCGCCCGTCGCTACTACCGATTGAATTATTTAGTGAGGTCTCCGGACGTGATCACTGTGACGCCTTGCGTGTTACGGTTGTTTCGCAAAAGTTGACCGAACTTGATTATTTAGAGGAAGTAAAAGTCGTAACAAGGTTTCCGTAGGTGAACCTGCGGAAGGATCATTATTGTATAATATCCTTACCGTTAATAAACATTTGTTATAATACAAATAAATTGAATTTACCAAAAACCAAATTTACCAAATTACAATGAGATCAATTTACAAAAGCACATGATTTATGATTATTTACAAAAGCAATTATATATGACTATTATCGAACACAATAATTCAATTGATTCAAAGAATCAAAAATCAAATTAAAATGATGATCTGGTTTTCCTAGCCAAACATCATAAAATGTGGTTAGCCACCACATTGGGTTATATGTGACTGCGGTCCACATTAATCCACATAAGTTAAAAATTGTGATTGGGGACCACAATATATTGTGTGTGAAGTTTTGCGGATTCACAAAAAAATAATATGATTTATATATTGCTTTAAAATAAAAATAAACAATGTGTTTCCTAAAAATTCGAAAATGGACAATCGAATTTTTAAAATTTGTGTGTATATGGACCATAATATACACGCGTTGCGAATATGTATTGTTCATCTTAGTTATGAGCATACGTTGGCTAATGCAACAACCTAAAATATACAATGTTGTACCTGGCATCCATCAGGTTAATGTTTTATATAAAATGCAGTATGTATCGCCCATATTGGTAATTATAAATAAAATGGTAATTATATGATACATATTGCTTATATGAAACTAAGACATTTCGCAGCATTTATTTTAGGTATAAAAATACATTTATTGAAGGAATTGATATATGCCAGTAAAATGGTGTATTTTTAATTTCTTTCAATAAAAACAATATTGACATTATATAGAAATGAATTATAAAACTCTAAGCGGTGGATCACTCGGCTCATGGGTCGATGAAGAACGCAGCAAACTGTGCGTCATCGTGTGAACTGCAGGACACATGAACATCGACATTTTGAACGCATATCGCAGTCCATGCTGTTATGTACTTTAATTAATTTTATAGTGCTGCTTGGACTACATATGGTTGAGGGTTGTAAGACTATGCTAATTAAGTTGTTTATAAATTTTTATAAGCATATGGTATATTATTGGATAAAATAATAATTTTATTCATAATATTAAAAACTGTATATGAAAAACATTATCCTCACATTTGAATGTGAAAAACGAAGAGAAATATTTTCTTTTTCAATCAAATAATACTGAGAAATGTCTAGCATAAAAAATTGAATTATTTTTCATCTAGGATTGTCTCTTATTAATGATTCGGAAATAGAAAAAATTTGGTTATGTTATTTTCTTCGTTGGTTCGTTAATGGAAAATACTAAGCTACAAAAAATAATGGAAATTATTACAACGAATTTAATAAAATGTTTTATCATTATATATAAAGAATTAATAGCAATAAAAAGTTATATACAACCTCAACTCATATGGGACTACCCCCTGAATTTAAGCATATTAATTAGGGGAGGAAAAGAAACTAACAAGGATTTTCTTAGTAGCGGCGAGCGAAAAGAAAACAGTTCAGCACTAAGTCACTTTGTCTATATGGCAAATGTGAGATGCAGTGTATGGAGCGTCAATATTCTAGTATGAGAAATTAACGATTTAAGTCCTTCTTAAATGAGGCCATTTACCCATAGAGGGTGCCAGGCCCGTATAACGTTAATGATTACTAGATGATGTTTCCAAAGAGTCGTGTTGCTTGATAGTGCAGCACTAAGTGGGTGGTAAACTCCATCTAAAACTAAATATAACCATGAGACCGATAGTAAACAAGTACCGTGAGGGAAAGTTGAAAAGAACTCTGAATAGAGAGTTAAACAGTACGTGAAACTGCTTAGAGGTTAAGCCCGATGAACCTGAATATCCGTTATGGAAAATTCATCATTAAAATTGTAATATTTAAATAATATTATGAGGATAGTGTGCATTTTTTCCATATAAGGACATTGTAATCTATTAGCATATCCCAAATTTATCATAAAATATAACTTATAGTTTATTCAAATTAAAGTGCTTGCATTTTAACACAGAATAAATGTTATTAATTTGATAAAGTGCTGATAGATTTATATGATTACAGTGCGTTAATTTTTCGGAATTATATAATGGCATAATTATCATTGATTTTTATGTTTATTATATGCACTTGTATGATTAACAATGCGAAAGATTCAGGATACCTTCGGGACCCGTCTTGAAACACGGACCAAGGAGTCTAACATATGTGCAAGTTATTGGGATATAAACCTAATAGCGTAATTAACTTGACTACTAATGGGATTAGTTTTTTAACTATTTATAGCTAATTAACACAATCCCGGGGCGTTCTATATAGTTATGTATAATGTATATTTATATTATTTATGCCTCTAACTGGAACGTACCTTGAGCATATATGCTGTGACCCGAAAGATGGTGAACTATACTTGATCAGGTTGAAGTCAGGGGAAACCCTGATGGAAGACCGAAACAGTTCTGACGTGCAAATCGATTGTCAGAATTGAGTATAGGGGCGAAAGACCAATCGAACCATCTAGTAGCTGGTTCCTTCCGAAGTTTCCCTCAGGATAGCTGGTGCATTTTAATATTATATAAAATAATCTTATCTGGTAAAGCGAATGATTAGAGGCCTTAGGGTCGAAACGATCTTAACCTATTCTCAAACTTTAAATGGGTAAGAACCTTAACTTTCTTGATATGAAGTTCAAGGTTATGATATAATGTGCCCAGTGGGCCACTTTTGGTAAGCAGAACTGGCGCTGTGGGATGAACCAAACGTAATGTTACGGTGCCCAAATTAACAACTCATGCAGATACCATGAAAGGCGTTGGTTGCTTAAAACAGCAGGACGGTGATCATGGAAGTCGAAATCCGCTAAGGAGTGTGTAACAACTCACCTGCCGAAGCAACTAGCCCTTAAAATGGATGGCGCTTAAGTTGTATACCTATACATTACCGCTAAAGTAGATGATTTATATTACTTGTGATATAAATTTTGAAACTTTAGTGAGTAGGAAGGTACAATGGTATGCGTAGAAGTGTTTGGCGTAAGCCTGCATGGAGCTGCCATTGGTACAGATCTTGGTGGTAGTAGCAAATAATCGAATGAGACCTTGGAGGACTGAAGTGGAGAAGGGTTTCGTGTGAACAGTGGTTGATCACGAGTTAGTCGGTCCTAAGTTCAAGGCGAAAGCCGAAAATTTTCAAGTAAAACAAAAATGCCAAACTACATACAAAAAGCGAATATAATACACTTGAATAATTTTGAACGAAAGGGAATACGGTTCCAATTCCGTAACCTGTTGAGTATCCGTTTGTTATTAAATATGGGCCTCGTGCTCATCCTGGCAACAGGAACGACCATAAAGAAGCCGTCGAGAGATATCGGAAGAGTTTTCTTTTCTGTTTTATAGCCGTACTACCATGGAAGTCTTTCGCAGAGAGATATGGTAGATGGGCTAGAAGAGCATGACATATACTGTTGTGTCGATATTTTCTCCTCGGACCTTGAAAATTTATGGTGGGGACACGCAAACTTCTCAACAGGCCGTACCAATATCCGCAGCTGGTCTCCAAGGTGAAGAGTCTCTAGTCGATAGAATAATGTAGGTAAGGGAAGTCGGCAAATTAGATCCGTAACTTCGGGATAAGGATTGGCTCTGAAGATTGAGATAGTCGGGCTTGATTGGGAAACAATAACATGGTTTATGTGCTCGTTCTGGGTAAATAGAGTTTCTAGCATTTATGTTAGTTTCTTGTTCCCCGGATAGTTTAGTTACGTAGCCAATTGTGGAACTTTCTTGCTAAAATTTTTAAGAATACTATTTGGGTTAAACCAATTAGTTCTTATTAATTATAACGATTATCAATTAACAATCAATTCAGAACTGGCACGGACTTGGGGAATCCGACTGTCTAATTAAAACAAAGCATTGTGATGGCCCTAGCGGGTGTTGACACAATGTGATTTCTGCCCAGTGCTCTGAATGTCAAAGTGAAGAAATTCAAGTAAGCGCGGGTCAACGGCGGGAGTAACTATGACTCTCTTAAGGTAGCCAAATGCCTCGTCATCTAATTAGTGACGCGCATGAATGGATTAACGACGGACGTGTTTTCGGTACGCTCGTGTTCAGACTGCGAAAAGCTAAGTTTTCCTTGTAAAACAAAGTTCGGAAAGTGAATTAATCGGTGGTAGAGTGCTCCGCGGAAATAGTGATATTATTTACGCGAGCGCAAAGCCTGTGATTTCGGAACAATTCGCAATAATTTATTGCAAAATTTTCCATTGAGAACAGCACGTGGTTCCAGGCGAGCTTTCGGACAGCTGTTAAACAGCTGGGCCTGTCGGTTCGTGTCCGCGCTACCAGCAATCAGCTGTTGG